>NC_051862.1:127191023-127378523 GCF_015732765.1 Culex quinquefasciatus | reverse complement strand
GTTGCCCCTTTGAAGAGTTTTCATGGTTGGTTGGCTGCCGGGGTAAGCAAACTTTGATACAAGGTTACAGGGGGGAAAATGTAACTTAATTGTGTTAGGCAAATCCAAAAGTCAAGGGAATTATCGTCAATTAAAATGAATACAAAACATAATTTCATTATTTCGTTCACGGGTTGTGGAAAGTTCAATTTCAGTTAAAAACAAAACATTACATCATTAATTTCAATTGCTGTTCAACCCTTCACATATGGACTTGAAGCAATTAAAATGTATTAAACAAACTCTTTGGAGATCACCCAGAAGGAATAAGGCCACCTGAAATCACGATAAGTTATTGATATTCCTGTCAACATCATTTCCATCGTTGGGTTGTTTTGGTTAGAATATTTTGGACTGTCACGAATTATGAATAAGTAGCTACACGTGGTCGGTTTGGAGGGTGGGTGGCAGAACTCAATATGGGAAGCTATAAATTGTCTGTTAAAAAAAAAAACAATAAATTTGGGAATGCTATTTTTAGAATTCAAAAAGGGGAGATGTTTCATGGCAGTGTAATGTTTCGTGCTATGAATATCATCATCAGGGGTGAAATTGGGTCTGGGTGATCAGATTCGGTCATACAAATTTCTCACCCCACCGACCCAATGACACTCCTAATGACGGTAGTATTTTTTTTTATTTTGTAGACCTTTATGTAAAAAATAGTTTTAAAACTTCTGCTATTTTTCGCTACTCAACTTTTTTTTTGGGATATGTCATTTTATGGGAAATTTGATGCTCTTCGTTTCGAAGGTTTTCATGTGATTTGGGTGTTGTGAAGAAGTGACACTTTGAGGAGAAATCTCGGTCACCGAACGGAGTTTTTTTTTGAATCCATTTGTTACATTTTGGTCAGAAATTTCTGCCGATACAGGAGGTGGCCTTCAAGAGAAAATGGGTGGATTCCAAGTTTGTATTGTTGTAAAGTTGTGAAAATTGCTGAGGAAAATGTTGAAGGAATTAAGTAGTGAGTGAAGGGGGCGGGAGTAGGCAACGTTTGCTGAGATTGGCGGCTCGATTTCTGAGCGGCTCGAAATGCAGGCGGCTCGAGATGTCGCCGGATTCGTGACGAAATAGTGAATGTAATCGCTGCCGGTTTGACGGATGATGCTGCTTTTCGGGTGAGAAACTTCCAATTGGAAATATGGAGCAGCCGTGACTGACTGGTTACGGTGTTCGCTTTGTAAGCGAATGATCCTGGGTTCGATTCCCATCTGCTCAAAACGAGAAAGATCAGGAAATATGAATTTTTGAAACTCTTAACATTAACGATACATTAAAGTCGCTCGAACCGGGGTTCGATCCCCCGTCCTTTGGATTGGTAGAATTAGGAATACTACACCCAAAGGAAAAATATATCTCAAAATCTGCAACATTGGATTTGCTGCAGAAAATGTCATATTTTATAACATTTTTTGCAGCAAGCCCGTAGATTATTTTTGCCCGCGTGTAAAAAATTCAGCGATCTGCAGTTCTCACCAACACATATAATGCTGGCCCGTCCCCGAGCAACACTCCAAAGAGAAGCATATGTTGGTGCTCTTTCACTAACTTTTCATCAAGCGTCCATGGCGCGGTGGTAGCGTGTCGGATAAACAACCAAGAAGTTGGTGATTCAATCCTCGTTCTGATAAGTGTTTTTTTTTTGTGAAATACAACCAAAAAGCCGTCGATAATGTCGATAATTGTCGGTAACGGGCAAAAATGTCATACTCCTATATCGCAAAAAATGCATGAGGACAGATTTCATGCAGATTCTGATATACTTTCATGCCGCCATGCATCACAATCATGCGACTGCCAGTTGGGTGTACTACTACAAACTATATACGTGCTGGGTCTTTGTCCATTTGACAAGGACTCGGAAGTGCTAAATAACGTTTGAATCCAATTGATGCAAACGTTCTTTAGGGCGGGGCTTGTCGATTCAAGCTGAAGTACCTCGCGCACGGCTAGCCTGCGTAGAAATGGGTCACCGAAGCTCGGCAGAGCTGTAGGTGTTAGCTGCCTATGCGAGTTATTTGCATGTATAGAATTTAAAATCTAAAATACATGGAAACAACTCAATTTGTAAGAAGCGACCGCGTGGTCCCGTTTGGTTGGTTGCACACACACACACACACACATGTCATTTTATGGGAAATTTGATGTTCTTTTTGAAATTTATGGATTAAAAAAAGTAACATTTTTCAATGATTTTTAAAAGCTCCAATCCGTGAGAGATAGAAGTTTTGTATCGAACGGACTTTCGTGAAATGTTGGACGTCCGATCCGATGACTTTTTTTTGATGTGATGGTTTATGCTGATTCCTTAGACACCAAATTTCTATTTCTTCACCGTTTTGAGCTAGAAATCATTGACAAAGGTGACACCAAAATTGCCCTTTAGAGCAATGCTTCACAAACATCGGAGATTGGTGGAGACTTACTCCAGTAATTAACTGAAAAAATAAATGCATTTTCTGCATGGGTAATCATTTCAAGATTGATTGAGTTCGTTCTCAAAATATTTGACATAATATTTGACTTTCCAGGAACAGCCCCGTAACACTAATTGAAATGTAGAAATTTTGGTTTATTTAAAATTTTAACATATTTTATTTTTTCGCACCACTTCTTTTTTCCCCATTGCAACGGCATTATGATTTTTCGTTAAGAGTTATTTTTGGAAAGAATCTGAAAAAAACACTTATCAAATTATGTATTTTATTGCATTTTAAAAAGATTTTTTCAAATTTTGATAAAGCCCCTTTTTAAGTTTTTGCAATTCACAGGTTTATTAAAAGAAATAGTTTTCTTTCAAATTAAAAAAATAATTGTTCCTTATTTATCTTCTTTGCATTGTTTTCAGGGATCAGAATACTCTGAACTTTTCTCTGACTTTGATTAATTTGAAGAAATGCCCCTGCAAAGGTTGAAAAGTCCGAAAATGCGTTTTTCAACATGTTTCTCATGTAGCCCTAGATTTTCAATTAACGGTTTTGCCTTCCTCACTGAGGTAAGGCTATAATCCTGCTCTAAAAATGAACTTTTTATTAAAAGCTCGAAGACCCACCTTCATGTATACATATCGACTCAGAATCGAAAACTGAACAAATGTCTGTGTTTGTATATGTGTGTGTGTATGTATGTATGTGACCAAAACTGAGTTTTCTCAGCACTGACTGGTCCGATTTTGACCAAACCAGTTGCAATCGACTTGGTATACGGTCCCATACATCGCTATTGAATTGTTTGAAGTTTCGATAACTAGTTCAAAAGTTATGTGTAAAAATGTGTTTTCACATATATCCGGATCTCATTTATATGCATGTAAACGATGTCCGGATCCATCACCCGACCCATCGTTGGTTAGGTAATCGAGAGACCTTTCAAATGAGTCCACAACATTGAAGATCTGGCAACCCTGTCTCGAGTTATGACTACTTAAGTAATATTTATGTACAATTTTGAAGCCGGATCTCACTTAAATGTATGTAAACTATGTCCGGATCCATCATCCAACCCATCGTTGGTTAGGTAATTGAAAGACCTTTCTAACGAGTCCAGTATTTTTCTAGATCTAAAAAAATAGCTGAAATATTTGTCCAAACCACGCATATTACCCATTGTTGGTAAAAAGTGAGGAAGGCATCGTGGTTGATAGGTGGATTAAGTTAGTTTTTATGTAAGGTTGTACCCGGTTTTCAATACCAGTGTGAATTTTTTTTATCTTTTTGAGAAACAGTTAAATTTTAGTATACAAGCTTTGTGAATGATTTCTATACTCTGAAATATTTTTTTGGAAACGATAAAAAAATTTCTAATTTCTATCATGATTAAACTTTATACTTTTAGATTGCATAGCAATGGTTTTATTCGCTTTGCAACTTTGTAGAATATTATAAAAGTCACAAAAAGCGTCCCACCCTCCTCAGCGAAGTACGAGCGCAGCTGGACAGCGTACGGTTCCAGCGGAAAACTCAGCGTTCCCTCCTGGTTGGGGGCGTTCGTTCGCCAGCGTGGTCGCTGCCGGTAGCGGCAGTACGGCCCAGCAAGAAGTCACCGGGGAAGATCTCTTCACCCTGCCGGAGTTCTTTGCTCTCGCGGGGGAGATGATGACGCGGTTTCGGAGCTGCCGGAACAAGGCAGAACAATTCCTGGCCCTTGGGGAACTGATGATCAAACACATCTACAAAGGATAAATTACCTGTGATCTAGATATAAGCTTTCTCTTCCTCTATCCCCTTTCCTTTGCAATTTCTGTAAGTTTTTTTTTATAGTTTTTTCTTACTTTTGCTAGTGCCTTAGTTAAAGAAATAATTGTTCCTAAATGGATTATGATGCAACACACAGCTGTAAGGAACTCCAAAACTCTGTTATGCACTTCAAAATAACTCATTGTATCTTGATTATTCACCAATAAAACCGAATTGAATTGAATTGAGATAAAAGTCACAAATATGTTATGTATTGAAAACGAAAACGATCGATATACTAAGTTACATAATGAGTTATTAAAGATTAATAAAAACATTTCATGTTTTTTTTTAGCTTGAGTAAGGAACCATTCATAAACCACGTGGACACTTTTTTGGTTCCCCAACCTCGAGGACAATTGTCCATATTTTTTGTATGATGCATGGACAACTCCCTCCCCCCTTTTAATGATCCACGTGGTTTATAGATGGCCCCTCACTGAAAATGCTGAAAGTATGAAGCTATTTTTTATTGCTCATTCGGCCAAAGCACATTTCATTTCTAGTCTTTGTCTTCAAATCCTTGCAATTGCCACAAGAAATAAAGAACATACAAATTAAATATTGCTAACAATAGATATAATAAAGGAAAACACTTATACAATCAGTTGTTAACAAAATTTTTACAATCAGAGAGGGGTACAAACATGTAATAGAGGCCACAAAATACTACAAAATACCTGTGGATGGGTTATTTTTTTTATCGTAAAAGACGTGAAACTATTTTATTTTCATTTTTCCATTGTAATTTTACTAACATTGAAAGATATAAACTTTAAGTTTCAAATTCGATACAGTTTCTCTTGATTTTAAAGTAAACTTTTCTTTTGGATGAATCATCAAACGTTTCACAATTGCTTCGCTCTTTTGCTGTAACATGCAATGACGTCTTTTGCATTAAGTCGATTAAGAAAATCCGCTCAAGGATTTCCCAAGCTGAACGGTGCAAGCACCTCGAGAGGGCTTGCCCGAATCTGTAATTTGACTTCATGTACTTAATTGCATAACAACGCAAAAAAAAACAAAAAAACACAAAATAAGGTGAGTACCTGCGAGAAGACAATCTTCGAGCATGACGAACGTGTGTGGGGTGAGCCTTTTGGAAATTAGCAAACCTCCCCCTGAAGCGTCAAAGCTGCTGAAAAGCACGTACCCTTTTCAACGAGGGGAGGTTCAATTATCGAATTTACACTTGCTCTGGCCTGCCACCCGCCCGTGTGGTGGACCAGGTGTGAAGCCGATCGACGAGGGGTGGTCTTCAAATGTGAATGAAGTGGCGATGCATTGACGTCAGTACGTGCTGCTGCTGCTGCAACGGAAACTTTGCGCCACCACTCCGCGGGTTGGTGGTCGAGAGTGGTAAGAGTCGGTCACATATAAGCAGGGGAAAAGGGGAAAGTTTGGAATCTTTGGGGTTTTCAAAAGTCGTTTTTTCAAGTTTCTGAATAAATTTCAAAAGTTCTTTGATATAAATAACTTAAATTTTAATCAAGGTAAATAACCATCGTAAATTTATATGAAAAAGTAAATCAAAGTAAATCAAAGCAAATCGAAATAAGTCATAGTTATCATAGTATCTAAAATAAAATCAAAATAAAATGAAGTACAGTCGACTCTCTGGCTGTCAATATCCAAGGGACCGTCGAGGAAGAGAATCATCAGTTTACGGAACGATGCAAAAGGAAGACTCGATTGAATTTTTTTTTCTTGATACCCAGCTATGGGAGAGAATCATGACAACGCCCAGCAAACAAAAACAAATTTATGTCAAACACCCTTCAAAACTTCGTTTCGCGAAAAAAAATGTCTATGCAAGCCATGAGAAAGTGAAATTATTGACAACCGGAAGAGATTTTAAAAGCAAACAGAATCCAAGGGACCGTCGAGGAAGAGATCCTTCAAGCAAGAGAAAATATCGAGGAATGAAGAGAATTGGAGTATGCAGATTGAAGGGACTGAGGAATTCATCGATAGATGGATCAATATTGATATCGAGAAGATCGACAGCCAGAGAGTCGACTGTAATTTGAAACAATTCAATTCAAACACAATGAAAAAATCTTGGCTCACAAAATCCAACTGTAAACTTTTTGATCATGTTGAACGACAGTTTGTATGGAGGCTTAAACATGATTATTTGTCAACGAACCCCAATTTCCTTTAAAAATATGATTGGTTGGTTGAGCTTTTGAGGTCTGCCGTGGGCCTCTTCTTTGACGGCATCCAGCAGCCTGAGAGGATGTGATGTATTTGTGACGTGCATTGCTATACTTTTACTTTACCTATTTGTTGCTTGCCTGCTGAATGGCCTCGAACACACGCACGTGTCTGTTTCGGTATGAGAAGCCATGAGCCATGTGCGTCATCATCGGTCGAGAGAGTTCGGGAACCGCTGACTGAATTGGAGTTCAATCCGTTCCGAATGGTTGCGGTTGAGTGGTCATCAATAATAATAGTACGTGGTTTTCCTAGCAGCTTGACAATTGCATGGAAAAGGTGGCGATTTTTTTTCATGAGTTTCGGGGGAGTGTAATACCGACTAGTTCACTTTAAAGTGTTCTAACAGCAACTTAAAAACAAAGATTTTGCGGTTTTCTACCCTTCTTGTTTACCTAGTACAACAGATTTCAAATTGAATAATTTTCAATAATCATCATCATCATGAATCGGAACACATGAGGCGAATTGAGAACGCTGACATACTTTTGCACAATATTTCTATATTTTTATTGCTTTTAATTTCAACAAACACAGAACATAACAGTAGTACATTAATTTTCAAATTTGAATATTTGAATCATTTCAAAGATTCAGGATGTAATCCCGATTCACTCGAAGGGATTTTTTTGTCACCTTAAAATTATTTTAATTAGACGGTTTCCACGCGAAATCGACCACTCAAAATCCGGACCATCTCCGATCTTAATAAAACTTGCTGGATCGTTTGTCCTACTCAAATCAACAACTCCTGTGCACTCAGTTTAGTGATTTACAATGGCATTTGAATTTTAGGAATTCTTTTAGTTTTAAATTATTGGTAATTACATTTAAATTGAAAAAATCATATCTTTCGAAGCAGATGTTCAAAAAATCGATCGAAAGTGTGTTTTAACGAAAATCGTGCGCTCTTTTCAATGAAAATATTTCCAAAAGCCTAAACTTTCATTTTCGATCAAAAAACAGCCAAAAATCCAATTTTCTTCGAAAATCAGGCTGAATACACCCTTTGATTCAAATTTTGCCATTACCATTCGAAAGAGCGGACAATTTCCCACTTTTCTTCCATAGACACCAAGTTGGAGCGAAAGCGTTTTCGAGTAAATAAAAACCTTTTTTCGTTTTTTTATTTTTTTTTTCAAAAAAACTAAATTACATGTTTTATGGCAAATTTTGTAACAGATCCCATTTTTAAACTTAAAATAAAGTTCTGCTTCCGTGTTTTTGAGTTTTCTCTTGACGTACCAGTTTCAAATACATATAAAAGGAACGAAATAATTACTAAAGATAACCAAAAAAGGTGCACTTAAGCTAACATTTCCTGAACCATTTTTATTATGGAAAAATGTTTATCACACTCGTCAGTGTTGTTAATACCTGCAAAATAGTTTTTTTCTTATTTTATTTTCCGAATTCATCTGGAAACATCATTTATCCGTGTTTATCAAAACTATTTGCGTAGAATTGAAACTAATTTTATCAAGAATAAATTTGCAGAATAAACATGCTATTTCATCAAATCTCTGAAAAGTTACAACAATTTTTGTATAGAAAAGCTGCAAATTGTAAAATTCTGTGATTTTTATTCCCTTTCGTCCTACTATTACTTAAATTATTCTCAGGATGACAAATCAAAAATCCTGTGTTGGATTTTATTTTATTTTAATTGTAGGAAAAAAACACGTTGACAAATTATTGAACATCTTACAAAATTCTGCTAAGTGACTTACAACAATTTTGCAGGCAACGGCATGGCCAAACTCTAAGGTGCTCGGATCGGCTTCAAATCTTTGGGATTCTCGGGTTTTATACATAATTTTTGTTAGGTTATTAAGGTGGTTCCTGGCACGTCAGGGTGTGCTTTAAAATGACAATTATGGCGATTTTGCAAAAAAAAAAAAAACACATATTTCTAAAAACTACTTGACATTGTTTAAACCAACTAAAGTTATCCGGTTTGTACATGGAAAGTTACTAATTTGGCTTTCAAGGAAAAATACGCATGAGTTCAGTTTAAACGGCGTTTGACAATGATTATTAAAAAATACTCAAAATTGTCATATTTGAACCGCCCTGACGCGACAGGAATCACCCTAAGACCCATAAAAAACAGGAAAAAAATATTTTGCAGGTATTAACAACACTGACGAGTTAGATAAACATTTTTCCATAATAAAAGTGGTTCAGGAAATGTTACTTTAAGGTGCACCTTTTCATTATTTCGATCCTTTTATATGTATTTGAAACTGGTACGTCAAGGAAAAACTCAAAAACACGGAAGCAGAACTTTATTTTAAGTTTAAAAATGGGATCTGTTACAAAATTTGCCATAAAACATGTAATTTAGTTTTTTTGAAAAAAAAAATAAAAAAAAAACGAAAAAAGGTTTTTATTTACAAACCACTCGAAAACGCTTTCGCTCCAACTTGGTGTCTATGGAAGAAAAGCGGGAAATTGTCCGCTCTTTCGAATGGTAATGGCAAAATTTGAATCACAGGGTGTATTCAGCCTGATTTTCGAAGAAAATTTGATTTTTTGCTGTTTTTTGATCGAAAATGAAAGTTTAGGCTTTTGGAAATATTTTCATTGAAAAGAGCGCACGATTTTCGTTAAAACACACTTTCGATCGATTTTTTTGAACATCTACTTCGAAAGATATGATTTTGTCAATTTAAATGTAATTACCAATAATTTAAAACTAAAAGAATTCCTAAAATTCAAATGCCATTGTAAATTACTAAACTGAGTGCACAGGAGTTGTTGATTTGAGTAGGACAAACGATCCAGCAAGTTTTATTAAGATCGGAAATGGTCCGGTTCAAAATCGTATTTTTATGGTCGATTTCGCGTGGAAACCGTCATTAGTGTTTTAATTAAGTTTTAACAATTCCTCACCGGCAAATTAAAAATATAATTTGAGAAGAAACCCCTAAATTGGTTGCATTTGGTAGCATGGCAGCATAGAGAAGCATTTTATTTGTTTTCTATCCATTTTTAAAAATTTTTGAAAAGTTTGTTGTTTACCTTCATTTAATGAATTTGCTGCACACGCCATGTTCAAAAAATGCTTGCACATGCACATGCCATGTTCAAAAAAATGCATTTGTCGACAATTTTTGTAACAATATTATTATTTTATATTACAATCTTACAATTTAACCATTGACCATTAGTTCGACGTTGTCGTGCTAACTTCTCGCACGTCAAGGTATGTAGATTAGTAAGGTAAGGCGGGGTTTCAAGCTGTCAAAATAGTTAGTTAGCACGAAACCCGGATTTTATGTGAAAAATTTCAGAAAATTAAAAATTTGGCCATTTTCCGGGCAAATTTCACCGGATTTTTGTCTGTGGGGTGGTTAAGCATGCCAAGCTGTACCAAAACACTATTTTAAAACACAAATATTAAAAAAAAATTCAACTAAACGCGTTATTCGGTTCAGTTTGCCATGTTTAACAACCACAAAAAAAATCCGGTGAAATTTTCCCGAAAAAATGGTAAAATTTTCATTTTTCTGAAAATCTCCATATAAAATCCGGGTTTTATGTTAACTATTTTGACAGCTGGGGTGCCCGCCTTACCTTATCTAATCTACATATGTTGGTCGCACATAGCATTTTGACGTTCCGAAAAAAACACGTTTTAATGTTTGACCTTGAATAAACAAAAACTAGAGCACGCAATGTAATCAATAACAAACACGTTTTGTTTGGTTGACCATTTTGTGCATTGTCCTGAAATTTGATTGATTGATGCATTGTCTTGAGTTATGATTGAAAATGTTTACGGTAGTCAAGCTCGTTCCTGTGTCAAATGCGTTCTGACCTGTAATCGATTTGGCCAACTGTTACATCAATTTTCAGGCTGTGTCAAGATAGCACAACAAGATTGAAACTTCTTTCATATGAAAAGTGACAAAAATGCACGGAGATTTAGAAATTTACACTCCGTAATTTTCTTTGGCTCAAAAGTTGCGGATTTTTTTCCCGCAAAAGATATTTCAACACATTTTCAAAAGGTCCTATAGATCCTATATAGGAAACCCATTGCACATTGGTTGCTTTGAAAAAGTACTCTTGAATTGCGGAATGCGGGTTATTGGGAATGTTTTTTTTAAATCAAGGTTCATAAAAATTCGGCAATAGTTTTTCAGTGTAACTTTTTTTTTAAATGGTTCTCATCAATACCTACAACTTTGCCCAATAAACCAAATCGATCTAAAAATTCCTCCAAAAATACAGATTTTCGAAAATTTATGAAGCCTTATGGGTGAACCGTTGGCACAAAATGGCTTCTTTGGTCACAGGGAAGACCCCAACAAAGTCTGAGCCCAAAATATACAAATAAAATCTCAAAGCTGAACTTTTCAGCATTCAAGTGGATGCTGAAATAGTAAATTTGGCAACAATATTTTTTTAGCACGAGTCGCACAGGCTCTGCCGAGTTGGATAAACACGACTTGTGCTGAGAAAATTCGAATTCCATGCAACTTTTTTGCAATTTCAAAAGGAAAAATTCCTTTTGTATAGGTTTTAAGTGCAAGAAACGTTTGTTCATGCGTCTTAGACTGGCTCGTCGTTGCATGGAAAATTTTCAAAATGATCAAATCAATCCAGAACAAAGTTTTTTTTGAAGAGTTCAAAATATTCTATCGGTGAAAATTGCGTTTCTTTCAGAAAAAAATGTTTTCCCTTTTTAAGTACCTTGAGAGGAGGCGCATGGTGGCTGAAGTAAATTTTAATAATTTGTTACTAAGCCTTATTAATTTGGAAGGAAGAATCATTTAATATTTTTTTTCAATTTTTACTTACTAAATTTTTTTCTGAAGAACGCAATTTGCACCGATAGAATATTTTGAATTGAACATATTTTTAATCAGGAAGGCGAAACACAACTTTCTATGTTTAAATCTCCCATGGGTGTTCTCGATTTACAATATTTTGCTTCCACCATACCGCGCGACTGTCACTCCTGGAGTTTTCTTAGCCAAATTTTATTTATTTTTTCGAGAAATTTGATCCAGCTTACATTAGGGGAACAGCATCTAATTCCAGCGTGCCTCTGATGTTGCCATATCAGCACTTTGACTTCCAATTACAGCTAAAAAAAAGCGTTTTCAACTGAAATCGAGTGATAAATAGCTCAATAAGAAGTGAGCAAGCAAGTTTCTATCAATAGTTTAGCTAAATTAATTGTTTAAATAGTGAAAATCAGCCAATAGGATGGAGTTAGGCACAGGTGCTTAACCTGCCAAGCATACCAGAATTTCCCCTAGTCCGTGTTCACTCGGGTGGCAACAAGCTTTTCCAGTGAACCATAACAGTCAACCCATAGGTGTAACGAACGACCACCGACGACGACTATGACGCAGGTTCGCAAACGGAGACAAATCAAAGACACTTCCGAGAGCAGCCGTTGGAATTTACACCGCACGGTGCCAACACAAATCATTGCTCACCTGTTTTACTTTTTTTTTAATTGTTTTGCAATTCGATTAAGTGAATCATGAATGAAGCGATTGGATTGCAAACTGAGCTACATTACTTGGGTGGCATAAAATTCCCGCCATTAATTTTAAGTATGTCAACTAAGTTGCAAACATTCCCAGTATCGTGCGTCTTATTTGAAATTCCCAAACGATTCAATCGATTTTCCAGTCTAAAAGCCCACCATCATCGGCTTTACTTTGTTATGGTTTGTTTTCCAGCAAGAAATAAATAAAGTACCAATCCCAATCGCAATTATACTCGGTTATCATCAGACTTTACCATTTTTTCGCTGCTTCCCACTTTCTTGTTTTGAATTTGTCGGCATCGCGTGAGCTCGTGTGTATATTTCAAATGATGAGAGAGAACAGAGAGGAATAATTCACACTTTGCTCTCAGATCTGCTGCTGCTGTTGCTGGTTTTTGATTGACGTCAATGCCGGTGAAAGAGAGGGGCTCGACTTAGTCGGCCGATTGCAGCTTAAGAAAGCATTAAAATTGCGAATAATTTACTATTTTTTCTTTGGTTGGTTCTTTCTCTCTTTTACAATATGAGCTGATTTTTTTTTGCTGAGATGTGATTTCAAATCAAATCATGATCCGAGAGTTAAACGGTTTTGTTGCACTGATTAAAGTGGTTCGATTCGGTTGGATTTACTCGCTGATTAAAGTTAGATTAGTTGTTGTGTAAGTGATGGTTTTTGTAGCTCGGGAGTTATTACGTTTTTAGTCGAATCGTCGAATATGAATACTAATTAAATAATGAAATAGTGTTTTCGATGAAGGACAATGTCTTCACTTAAAAAAGTGTTTTATCTTAATTGCATAATTTATACAAAGTTTTTTTTGTTATCCCAGGCAAATAAGTATTTTTAATTTAATTTAAAAAAAAATTCAACACTACAAATCTATCTCATGATTGAAATGCTTATACAACTATTGATTAAACGCCCTAATCAGTTAGGTTTACAGTTTTGCAATCAAGAAAAAAAGGGGATTTCCGCTGTCATATGTTTTAGTTCCAGTTGATGACGCAAATGTCAACTTGAAATGATGATGCACCGGTCACCGATTAGCTTATCAGCCACTGATTTACAATCAAGTGAACAGGTTTATTTCTGTGGAAGTTTATGTTTATTTTCTATTGCAAGGGCATTTCAAACCTTGATGACGAAGATGTGACTTCGTAAACCAGTGAGGTTGAGCTATAATTTCGATCTGATTGCGCCAAGGGAAATGCTCAGGTCTCTAAATTCTTTTTAGATTCTAATCCAAATTCACTCGATTACCCGAAGCCTCGATTATTCGAAGTTTAGATTATCCGAAAGTTTGCACGGAACTTTGGATAATTGAACTATGAGCAAAAAAAATCGTATTCTTACATTTAACATCAAATTCCAGTTCTGCGAACACATTTTAGCCAAATTTGCATGGTTGAATGCGTATTAAATTACTAAATGCATTTAGCCAAAATTTTATCTTGGATTCTAAATCGCTTTAGAGTAGTTAAAGGGGATACTTAAGCTTGACAATCGAAATTAAGAAAACGAAAAAAAACAATAGTGATTCGGAGTACTATGGACTCTCTGGTTATCGATCTTCTCGATATCAATATTGCTCTAGCTGTCAATACATTTTCAGTCCCTTTCAATAGATTGCTTTGATTTTTCGTTCTATAATTTACTAACTCCCGCTCTCGACGGTCCCTTCAATCCCGTTTCCTATCATTACATTTAGCCTATCTAGTTTTTCTTGTTTTTACAGTAACATTTTAAATGTTTTTGCATGTTTTTCGCATTTCCTACTATAGAACGATCCCGCCCGCCTAGAGGCGGGGTTGGTATGCAGATGGTTAATGGATTTTTGCAGAGTTAAGAACTTCAGAAAAAATATTTGCTATCTTGTTGCAAGTACATTTTGGACTAAATTGAGTAAAGGTGGATACTGAAACTATTGAAAATTTTCTCGCTGATTTAGAAGCCTCGAGAAGTTTTAACCGTATTCAAGATTTTAGGGTAGCCGCTAAGGTGGTTCGAAGTGAGCGATTTGGCGCAAATCAAATGTTTAAAAAATCATAATTTCATGCCAATCCAATCAACACTTCGAGTTGAAACAAATTTCATTATTTGGTAATATTAAAATAAAATTCCGTTCGATGGATACTAATTAAAATATTTTTGCTGAATTTAAAGAAAACAAACTGGGTAATTCTCTGCCAACTCACGAGATCTAAAAAATAGTTTCCCGTTACTCAACTGTCAAAAATCGTGTATTATTCTTCACGAGTTATTAGAATTTAAAAAAAAAAGAAAAAAAGGTATAATTTAGACCATTTTTGACTTTTTTTGTCAAATTTTTCGAACCCCTGAAACTAAATCGTGGGTTTTTGAATGTTTTTTTTCAGAAAGAACGATTGAATTTTAAATAAGAATGACACTTTGGATGATTGTTGTGACTCGTGCATTGCATCGTGCGAAGTTTCACAGATCCCCAAAATACGATTTCATTCCCTTTTTTCACTTTTCATATGAAAGAAGTTTCAATCTTGTCGTTCTATCTTGATCCTGAAAATTGATGTAAGTGTGAAAGAGGGCAAAGGAATTTTAGGTCAGAAAGCGTTTGACACAAGTACGAGCTCGACTACCGTAAACATTTGTTATAACTCGAAACTCCAGCAACCAAATTTAACAAAACTTAAGAACAGTGTACAGAATGGTCAACCAAACAAAACGTGATTGTTATTGTTTACATTGCCTTCTCTTGTTTTCTCAGAACGTCAAAAAGCGACGCACGACAAGATAGCACGACAGCGTCGACGCCCTGATCATCGATACTTTATTTGTTCAATTTCACGACAAAATGGTTTCGAAGTTACCTATTGATTCAAATACATGCTAAACCTTCAATGTAAAGTCAGGCTCAAACACTAACTAGTGACTGAAGCGTCCCTCTTCTTTGTTCCAGTACACTCAAACCCCGATGGTTTGACACCAACTTTTGTCAAACAAACGGGGTCACTTTTTAGTTTGTGTCTCCTTTTACACGGAGTTCACACACACTACCAAACATTTGTTTTGATAGTGTGCGTGAGCACCGTGTAAAAAGTGACTTTTTAGGTTGACTTTGACAAACCAACGGGGTACAAACTAAAAAAGTGTCAAACGAAAAAGTGACCAACCACCGGGGGTTGAGTGTACCGAAATTAGGTGTGCGAAGGTCAATCAATATAGTCTCGTTCATGAACACCGTTTTTCTTATTGAGATATCGTCGCTGGACGAAATAATTAATGAAACAATCATGTCAAGCTTACCCATGAATCACACAGATTGACCCTTGGTCGGTTAATTGCCCGCAAATGGTCAGTGCTTGACCAACCACAATGAACTTCAGGCGGCTCGGAGGTCGTGTCATCCAATCGATTAAGGAACGACGGAATGCCGAACCTGCACCTCCCAAAGATCCGGCGGAAGCGGAGCAAATCACAACCGGATCCGTCGTCATCCCGTGGTTCAAGAACCAGCTGCGTGACCTCTGCCAGGCAACGGCCCTTCACGGGTACAGTCAGATCGTTCGCGAAGGCTACAATCCACTGGAGCGCACTTTGTGGGTTTTGGCGGTCAGTACGGCGTTCGTCACGGCCGTGGTGCTGCTGTGGATCTCGTGGACCTGGAACGCGGAAACACCGACGGTGACCGTCATCGAGAGCACCAACTATGCCACGTGGAATCTGCCCTTTCCGGCGGTTACCATCTGTAATTTGAACAAGATTTCCGCTAGTAAAGCGCTGGAACGGGCACAAGCCATGTCACGGTCCCAGAACATGAGCGCGGAGGAATTGGCCGAAATGTTTCGGCTGTTTTTGCACGTGGATGGATTGGCCGAAGCGGACGAGCGGGAATATCGCAGGTTGCATGACATTCTGCTGGAAAACAATTTGGAGGTTCCGCAGTTGATGGGTGAATTTGCGGCTCCCTGTTCGGCGATGTTCGAGAGGTGTCTGTGGAAGGGAACCCAGTGGAGGTGTGATACGCTTTTTCGGACCACGAACAGTACGGAGGGATTGTGCTGTTCGTTCAACTATTTTGGAGCCAGGGTTAGAGACTATGAGAAGTGAGTAACATATTGGAATTAAAAAGCACTCAAACAAAAAAAAAAATACTAACCTTATTGCAGGAAATCGGGAGGAGCATTCGAACCGCGTCGCGTCACCGCCAGTGGCTACCAAACCGGTCTTTCGTTGATCTTGAACCCCCACGTGGAGGACTATTTCACCACGGACATCGCCACGACCGGGTTCAAGATCCTGATACACAATTCGTATGATTTCCCCGATGAAAACGGCGAAACCCGGATCGTCCGCTCCAACTCCGAAACTTTCCTAGCCGTTTTGCCAAGTACGAATTGTTGAATCAAGTTCATAGGCGATGTTTTATAGTTGTCACTTTTAGTCGAAACCTACAGCACCGAATACGCCATGGAGCTGGACCCGGCCTCGCGGAACTGCTTCGGCTACAACGAACTCCGGATGCACGTGATGCAGCGTTATTCCTACTCGAACTGCATGATCGAATGCAGCACCGATCAGATCTTCAAGCGGTGCCGCTGCGTTCCGTACGATCTGCCCAACAACGGAACGCTACCGAACTGCGAGATGAAGGACGTTCGATGTCTCCAGCAGAACCTTGAACTCTTCCGCAGTGCCATCCCGGGGCGTAACAATTTGTCCGTGACGAAGGTCATGGACACCGCCGTTCCGTCCCCGTGCCGCTGCCTGCCCAGCTGTGAGATGGTTCAGTACTCGGTGGACATGATTACGAGCGAGATGAATCGAACTTTTTCCAACAACTCGGTGGAGTTTTTGTGAGTATCACTGCCTGTTTGCTAATGAGTGCTTTTTACGTGATTGAGCGAATAAAATCAATCATCTTTTACGTAATTGATTACAGCAAAGACATTAAACTCCAGGATCAAAGTGCGGTGCACATCTATTTCAGCGATTTGGTGTCAACGCGCTACCGAAAGGACATCTACCAGAACTGGCTAGGGGTGTTGGGTGAGTGGTCACGTGACTGGTGTAAGTGAAATCCTGAACCTATTTGTTAAATTTCAGCTTCCTTTGGAGGGATTCTAGGACTGTTTCTTGGCTTTAGTATTATCACCGGCTTCGAAGTGGTCTACTTCTTCACCATACGTGTGCTGTTCGATGTGTGCATGAAATCGAGAAAGAAGTAGTGCTGAAACGATTGGGTTGTTCATCGAGCGTAGAGAACATTCAGGCGTATTAAAGGCGATTTCATCGCATTTGTGCGTTGCGTTGAGAAAAGTGTGTTTCTTTTGACTTGCAGCCCTTTTATCTCGATGATCCAGAAATGATTGGGTGCATTACTAATAAAACCCTAGTTACTTACACGTAACTAACTATGTTTGAAATATTTTACGGGTTCCTCTCTAAAAATTATAAATAAATCTCCAAAGACTTCTTGGAGTTATAGATTTAGTGTCAGTTTGCCGCCGTAACAAGCAGATAGCCTTCTGATTTTGATTCCGGAATATATGCTTAGGGGAGAGTGGGGAGACTTGATCCCCTTTTTTTTGTATCGCACATAACTCTGTCAATTTCTCACAAAACTATGATCTTTTTGCATGAATTGAAAGCTTGAACATTCAACTATGTTTGGCTGATAAGGGTATTTCATCAGATAAACTCTTCGAATCATGCCAAGCGTTTTAAAAAAATATTTTAAACCGGCATTTTCAAAATGTTGGGGGTAATTTGATCCCCCTTTAAACGTTTTGAAAAAATCTTAAGCAAAATATTTTTTATTTATCCAAACTTTTAATTTTCTATAAGTTACAGCAATTTCACATTAAACCTGTACGTTTATGTTCACCATGTAACATGTTTAGCATGCAAAATATTTAAAAATTTAAAATTTTCTTTTTTAGACCAAAATTGAGCATGTTTACAAAAGCTGATAATTTTTGTTTACAAAACTTTTGAAAAATGGTGCACACTGCAGTAAGTTATGTACAACTATACTAAAGGAAACTATGTACGAAAACCCAGCTCAATTATTTAATCTTGAGGCTGATTCCAGTGACTGTAAAAATGCAGGGATCAAGTCTCCCTAAACGTACGTTTTTAAACAATTGATTGTAAAAATAGTATGACGATAAATTTAACGTCAAATGCGTAAGGGTTTTGGAGTTGATATGTTTATCAAACAATTCATGTATAAAAAATATTTTTTGAGTAATTTTTGAGTGTTTTCTATACTTATCAAAACAAAGAAAAAAGATCTCTTGGAAGTTTTTTGCAGCACTTTTTAGAAAAATGTTTGTAGCTCAATCTAAACATTTTATATTTTTTTCTTTGTTTTCTACAATGAGTTTTAGTAAATTTCGCACAACTTTCTAGAACAAAGCTAAGAGATACAGGCTTGGGATCAAGTGTCCCCGGGGATCAAGTCTCCCCACTCTCCCCTATAGATGCAGCTAGCGAGTAAAAATCCTTCTGCTTGTTACGGTGGCAGACCAACATATCAACAAATCGATGTTGTCGTGGTATCTTGTCGCACGTTGCTTTTTGACGTTCCGAGATACAAGCGTTTTAAAGTTTGACCGTGAATAAACAAAAAATAAAGCACGCAATGTAAACAACAAACACGTTTCGTTTGGTTGATCAACGCTTTATGACCTGAAATCGCACTTACAGAAATTTTCAGGGTGTGTCAAGATAGCACATGCAACGCACGGAGCATTTTCGTTTTTCTTGAATAACATTATGATTCGAAATCCGGACACTTAGTAGCATATTTTTAGTATATGTCTAGCCGACTAAGACTTAGTAGCATATCATTTTTGTTGTAGCTGGCAAAAAATCATGTGATAAGTTGGAAATGTAGAAATATCATCAGGTTGTAGTATAAACAGTATGTTTGAAGAGAATTCATGCAAAATATGCCTTTCTAACAATTTTCCATCAGAATTTTAAAATCAAAAATGACTTGTTGTGCTTCGAATCCCAGACACTTTTGCTTCGAATTCCGGGCACTCGATTTAGATTATGAATCGCACAAATTTGGACTAAAATGTTAGTGAAGGGCATTCTTTAGGTCTCAATATGCTGTTAACATCAACACAATCGATATTAAGCTTGCTGGGATTCCTATCTAGATAGAACAAGAAAGCTCATGGGCAGCGATTTATGAAACAAAAAACACAAGTTAAACTTTACTTTATTTAATTTTAATCTAATATAATCTGATCAAACACTAGGGCAGCCATTCCGAAGAAAGTAGTCAGTGCAAAGAAAGCACCTTGAAAGAAATAATGGTTAGATTACATCCTGAGTCCTTTCTTGTCAACTATAATAATTCCAGTATATCCGATCAAAGCTAAAGGAGGTATTGGACTATGACAAACAAACAAATCCGCACTTTTTGACAGTTTGCTTGCTTTGTTTGTAAGCAGAAAGCCTGTCAGCCTGCATACATTTGGCTTTGTCTGTGAGTTTGCCGCAAACATGTTTGCAATTTTGGCAAGTTTGAAAAAACTGTTTTAAAATGCATCATATACATGTCCAGTTGTTTTGCAATCATTGATTTCATAAATTTCTAAATACTGACGAAAATTTTATTTTTGAGAGAAAAAAAGTTTTTGCGGTGCTGTACATTGAAATTTCATAAAAGTTCAAAATATTTTTGAACGAGTTCAAACATGTTAAATGATTATCAATGCAGAAAAAGGCATTTAAGATTGTTCTCAGTTGATTAGACACCTATTTCCATTGAAATTTTGATATTTTTTTTTGGAAAAATATGTTTTTTCCCCCTGATTTTTCGGACTAATTTTGAAGGGGGGGCAACATTAACTTTGAAAAATATTTGCAACTTATAAAATTTAATTTAATTAATTTTCTTCTCCGTGGTAAACTCTCCAACATTTTCATTCAAGCTTATCACGTCCTGCTTTTCGCCCAACTTTCCAACCAGAACGCCAACTCCCAGCTCAAACCCAAACAGCAGCGTTGCCAAAGTTAGCCCAAAGCCCAACAGTAGAAATATCGGCAACGCCCCGGTGATGGTCACACTGGACACGATGCTGCCCGAGAAGCATTCCGGCTTTTTGGCGATCCAAAATTCGGCAAACTTTTTCACGATGCCAACTTCGCGCATTCGGGCGTATCTGCAAATGTGAGATTAGTTTTTTTTTGTACAAATTGTTCAAACATCAAACCTTAGAGAAAACAGCTCCCGAAAGTGGGAATCCTTTCGGACGACGTGGTCCACGAACTGGGTCGGCATACTCTCCACCTCGTTTAGGTCGCACACCTCGGTAAAGTCGAACGTGTCCCGGATCAGGTTGTAGGCCACGTTGCGCTCGCAGTTGTACGCAAAGTTTCCCCTGCGGATGCGCTGCAGTCCTGTTGCCGAGTCGATGAAGGTACTGTCGGTGATCTTCTTGCTGCGCAGGTAGTCCACGTCCGGCAGGTGGGATTCCTTCGGGGGAAGTTTGTGTATTGGGTTTGGGATTACTTAGTGATCAGTTCTACTTACAAAGAAGAACGCCTTTTCGTAGGTGACGTCCTCAATGCCCAACTCCAAATGACTGTTTGCGAGCTGAACCAGCGTTTTAATGTCGGACTTTTTGGGGGTTCCGATCAAGGTGGACACAATGGCCGACGTGTAGTAGTTGTACACCATGACCGAGCACATCAGTACGGATATCTGGACGACCTTGCCGGAGAACGATTTTGGTTTGAAGCTCGACCCTTGCTGACAGAAGTTACCCAGAGATTCTACCAGCAATCCGTACCAGGACGGACTTTCGATGCCCTCGCGCATGTTCAGCATCTTGAACTCAACCATGTAGTTGAACTTGAAGACGAAACTTCCCAAAAGAACTATCAACACCACGCTGATCCAAACGCTCGGGCTGAAAGGTCGTATGAACGCACTGTTCATGAGGTTAGAACTTTCCGGGGTTTTGAAGATGAACATCAACCTGTAAGAAATTAAAGTTAAGAAAAATACAGAATACTCGTGACTACCCACTCGAAGGTCATGTAGCTCGCAACGGAGGTCAGATGTTCCATTCGTTTGATCTTGGTCATCAAACCCGTTACGGAATAGTCGATTTCGCGATCGATGAGACCGCCCAGAATCCCTCCCGTGGAATCGTTGAACGTCCAGCGATCGTAGTGAACGTACTTAACCCTGAAACCACGAGATTTTAAACTTGATTCACCCAATCAAACTAATCAAAACTCACTGAAATCCGGAAGTTACGTGCAGCGCCTTGGACAGTCGGAATCCCATCCGGACGGCATGGTCCAGGTGTCTCCAGCGATCCGACTCCAGATGTTCCATGATCTTGTCCATCGAATCGTTCAGGTTGGGGTAGATCTGCGTCACCGTTCCGACACGCATCGTAATGTCGGACATGTTCCTTCGGTGTTCGTACTTGGGCTTTCCGGAGTGTCGGCTCTGTCCCAGTGTTCCATGCTCAACTATTCGGTCAAGAGTGACATTCAATGCTCCTCCTAGAGGTCGTCCGTTGTTGTAGACGTCGTATAGACCGCCGTCGGCTAGGACCTTAACTTCCGCGTCGATGTACAAATCAGCCTTGGACAAATGCTGGAATATCTCATCTGGATCGCTCAAACTGAACAGGAACCACTGAATCGATGTCGAGAAGCACTGCTTGGCGGAACATTTTAGCAGAAAATCAACGCTGTTGAGGCAGCCAAACTCCAGAGCTAATCCGATCTTTACACGCGAACGGTCATCGATTCTATTAGCTTCTAGAAGTGGGTTGAAGGAACTATCATTTAGATTCACAATTTCGACAAACGTTGAAGAATTGGAGAATCTTCTCAAGATTTGATGATTGTCTGAAATTATGTTGGATAACGAATGATCCAAGAATCTTGAGAAATAAATAAAACCTTCTGAGCTCCAGCAATTGAAAAAGGTAACATAAGATAAATTGATCGATAGCCAGTAATTCAGCAAAAGTGTAGAAATTGATGTTTTGTCCATGATTTTAAGTGGATTGAGAAGCAAGCCATTGATACTTGTACTTTTTATTGGACGAATTTATTTAAAATGCTTGCGTTAATTTGACAACATGATTCCATCAATCAAGATTCAATAACTTATTCATTCCTTGTCAAATCTGATGTCTTCATAAACTCCTCAATCCCTTTCATAAAGTTGACCACAACTCATCCACCCTCCAAGCCGTAACAATGTCCACCCTGGACTCACCCACCTTTGTTATCAACTTCCTGGTGAGTTACTTCGGTGCGATGCACCTCAATTACGTAACGGTGTTCAACTGCTGGAATTCGGAAGGTACACGCACTGGAGCAAAGCTGCAGTTCTTCTCTATTGACACAGTTAATCGATACTCAGTCACTGTTTTAGATAATCACCACTTGATGGGGCATTTATCGGCCGCGGTGCGCTTTGTAAAGGTGGTTGATTTGTCGAGTGGCGAGGGAGGTTTGTTGGAGATTGGAAGAGGGAATCGTTCCAGGGTTGGGATGTTCCTGGAGTACGGATGTCCGAGGAGTCGGGAATTGTTGGATGTTTGTGCTAAAACTAAATGTTTCTCCACCTCGTTTCACTGGGTTATGATGAATGGATCTGTTCTGGGCGCGCTCGGAGATGTTGATCTGTACGTGGATGCTGAAATCAAAGTTCTTGTTGCAGACGGGGACGATCAACTGAAGTTGTACGACGTCTATAATAACGGGAAGTCACTTGGCGGGACGCTGAATGTAACATTTGATCGAGTTGTTAACGTTCTACCAAGTGGAGAGATATCATTCGGGAGAAGTATCGTGCATCAGAAGTCCAAGTATCAGAATCGGAACAACTTGTCCGATATTACGCTTAGGATAGGGACGAGATCTCGGATGTTTCCTTCGGCAGATGCATCCGTTAGTGATGTTCTGAGATTCTTGGAATCCTATGAAAAGCGCAATGTAGATGGTGTAGTCCGTATTGGATACATGCTGACTAAAGCGCTGCAAAAAGATTTAAACTTTGATATTCAATACACTCACTATGATCTAACATCTGATGATGCTGTTGGAGTAATTCTTGACAAGCAGATCGATTTCTCAATTGCTGGCATAAGAGTCCTCAACGAAAGAATGGAACATCTGACATCTGTCTTGTTCTACATGAATTATGAGTTCGTATCGAACATCTCTTCCAAACAAATCCTAATTTGACTTCATTCTAGGCTGGCCTTCATCTTTAAAACGCCCACCAGCGATAACCTCCTGGATAGTCCCTTCTTTCGACCGTTTGCACCAGAAACTTGGTTCACAATTTTCCTCACAATTCTAGTGGGTAGTATCGTGATAAAGATCAACCACTCCCTCGAAGTTCGCTACCAAGAATACTTACTCGGTTGGACCGGACCTCCGTGGTTCAGTGCGCTTGTCGAGTCTCTGGGTCATTTCTGTCAGCAAGGGGCACATTTGGTGGCGCGGAACCTTCTCGGGCGGCTTATCCAGCTGGTGATCATGACCTGTGCGCTGGTGGTCTACAACTACTACTCGTCGGTGATCTTCTTGACGTTGATCGCGAGTCCACTGATGTCCGATATAAGGACGTTGAGTAAGCTAGCGGACAGCAGACTGCAGTTGGGGGTTGAAGATACCGTTGAAGCTAGGGATTACTTTCTTGTAAGTTTCTACTGCACTTTTTACTGTATCACAAATCAATTTTAATCCTAGAACTCTCATACCACAAACGGAGCATCGTATCTGGCTAAAAAAAAGTTCACCGACCACAGCTGGACCAGCCGGGACATTGGGCTGGAACGCGTTCGCCGCGGGGATTACGCCTATCACTGCGAGAAGACGGACGCCTTCGGCTGGATCCGGCAAAACTTCGACCTGCTGGAAGTTTGCGATTTGAACGTGCTGGAAAGTATGCCCCCACAACCGATTGGAATCGTGGTGAGAAAGGATTCTCCGTTCCGCGAGCTGTTCACGTTGAGGTAAGATCGTCAAGTTAGAAGCACGAATTAGACGAATATTTGCCTCTCCATAGATTCGCTCGAATGCAGGAGATTGGGATCGTTCGGCGTTTCACTGAGTTCTGGATCACCAAGAAGCCGGAATGTTTCAGCGAGAGTGTCGTGTCCAGCGTTAGCTTTGAGGGATCGTTTGCTCTGTTTTTGCTACTGATTGCCGGAATCGTTGTCGCGTTTGGAGCCTTTACCGTCGAAATCGGACTGTTTCGGAATATTTGGACACGATTAAATCCGGAAAAGCTTGGAATCTATAAAGTGACTTGATCAACTTGCAACTTCTTCACCATACATCAATAAACTCTCTAGTACATGCATCTAATCGAAATCGCCTTGTTCTCACTCGCAAACCCCCAGACTGATTAAGAGTCTTGTCATAACAATTATCCCAACTTAACGGTTCCGTAAGTCGGTATCAAAACAACTCCAAGCGATTCCGATCGTAGACTACCTCCCAGGCAAAAGGTACTTGAGAAATCGGACTGATAAGGGCGCAAGGTTCGTTTTAGTACGGCCGCCCGTCGTTTTCCGGCCTAGCTATAAATTGTGCATTGTTTTGCAGCGATGAGTTAGTACGTACCAGGAGGTTCTCCAGAATGGGTTCCAGTGTTCTATTAGTGGCGATAGGGGCGTTGTTGTGCGTTGGATCGGTGGTTGGCAGTAGTGATGGGGAGGAAGCTCGCTACGACAACTACCGGATTTACGAGCTGACGACCAGCACGGAGGACCAGCTGCGAACGCTGGGTGAGCTGAGTTTGTCCAGCGATAGTTTGATGTTCCTGGAAATGGGTCGTAAAGTGGGTGATAAATCGAGCGTGGTTGTGTCGCCGCATAAGTTGGCGGATTTCGCGGAGACTTTGGCCAATGCGGGAATCAGTGCACGGGTGTTGAATATGAACCTGCAGAGCACGATCGATGAGGAGCGGCAACGGATGATGGGACGATCTCGGGGAGAGTTTGGATGGACGGAGTATCATACTTTGGAGGAAATCCATGAATGGTTGGACAAAGTAGCTACACAGTACGAGCAAGTTGAACTGATCGAAGGAGGACACTCGTACGAGAACCGATCGATCAAGGGTGTTAAAGTATCGTACAAGTCCGGGAATCCGGGAGTGTTTGTTGAAGGTGGAATTCATGCTCGCGAGTGGATCTCCCCGGCTACCGTCACCTACATCCTGAACGAGCTGCTGACCAGTCAAGATCCTGCTGTACGAAACATCGCTGAGAACTACGACTGGTATGTTTTCCCGAACGCCAACCCAGATGGCTACGTCTATACGCACAAGAGGGATCGTCTATGGCGCAAGACACGAACCCCGTACTCCGGAGGATGCTTCGGAGCTGATCCAAACCGCAACTGGGACTTCCATTGGGCTGAGCAGGGAACTTCCAGTCGATGCTCAACGGAAACCTACGGTGGACCCAGTGCATTCTCGGAAGTCGAGACCAAGACCCTGTCCAGCTACATCGCTTCCCTCAAAGGAAAGATCCAGGCCTACATCGGATTCCACTCGTACTCCCAGCTTCTGCTGTACCCGTACGGACACACTGGAGAGCACACGCCAAACCACAACGACTTGACCGAGATTGCCAAGGCTACCGTAACCTCGTTGGCCAAGCGATACGGGACCAAGTACACGTACGGAAACGTCTACGATGCCATCTACCCTGCAAGTGGATCCAGCGTGGACTGGGCGTATGGGACGCAGGATGTCCGGATTGCCTACACATACGAACTTCGCCCAAAGTCGGGATCTTGGAATGGGTTTGTGCTGCCACCGCGGCAGATCATTCCAACTGGAGAGGAAACGCTGGACTCTTTGGTAACGTTGCTGGAAGAATCATCGAAGAGGGGGTATTATGATGGTTAGGATTGTGGAGTATTTTATATGAATAAAGGACTTTCTAGTCATATTTGGATTAACAGTAAATTATTTTCGTTATGTTTGATCACTTTTTTTATTTCCATTCATTTATGAAACGTCTACTACCCATGTTTGCATAATTGTCCCATAGGCATTTTAATTTTTATTTAAGTATTTAAGTATTTAAGTATTTAAGTGTTAAAGTATTTAAGTATTTAAGTATTTAAGTATTTAAGTATTTAAGTATTTAAATATTTAAGAATTTAAGTGTTTAAGTATTTATGTATTTAAGTATTTTAATATTTAAGAATTTAAGTGTTTAAGTATTTAAGTATTTAAGTATTTCAGTATTTTAGTATTTGAGTATTTGAGTATTTGAGTATTTAAGTATTTAAGTATTTAAGTATTTAAGTATTTAAGTATTTAAGTATTTAAGTATTTAAGTATTTAAGAATTTAAGTATTTAAGTATTTAAGTATTTGAGTATTTAAGTATTTAAGTATTTAAGTATTTAAGTATTTAAGTATTTAAGTATTTAAGTATTTAAGTATTTAAGTATTTAAGTATTTAAGTATTTAGGTATTTAAGTATTTAAGTATTTAAGTATTTAAGTATTTAAGTATTTAAGTATTTAAGTATTTAAGTATTTAAGTATTTAAGTATTTAAGTATTTAAGTATTTAAGTATTTAAGAATTTAAGTATTTAAGTATTTAAGTATTTGAGTATTTAAGTATTTAAGTATTTAAGTATTTAAGTATTTAAGTATTTAAGTATTTAAGTATTTAAGTATTTGAGTATTTAAGTATTTAAGTATTTAAGTATTTAAGTATTTAAGTATTTAAGTATTTAAGTATTTAAGTATTTAAGTATTTAGGTATTTAAGTATTTAAGTATTTAAGTATTTAAGTATTTAAGTATTTAAGTATTTAAGTATTTAAGTATTTAAGTATTTAAGTATTTAAGTATTTAAGTATTTAAGTATTTAAGTATTTAAGTATTTAAGTATTTAAGTATTTAAGTATTTAAGTATTTAAGTATTTAAGTATTTAAGTATTTAAGTATTTAAGTATTTAAGTATTTAAGTATTTAAGTATTTAAGTATTTAAGTATTTAAGTATTTAAGTATTTAAGTATTTAAGTATTTAAGTATTTAAGTATTTAAGTATTTAAGTATTTAAGTATTTAAGTATTTAAGTATTTAAGTATTTAAGTATTTAAGTATTTAAGTATTTAAGTATTTAAGTATTTAAGTATTTAAGTATTTAAGTATTTAAGTATTTAAGTATTTAAGTATTTAAGTATTTAAGTATGTAAGTATTTAAGTATTTAAGTATTTAAGTATTTAAGTATTTAAGTATTTAAGTATTTAAGTATTTAAGTATTTAGGTATTTAAGTATTTAAGTATTTAAGTATTTAAGTATTTAAGTATTTAAGTATTTAAGTATTTAAGTATTTAAGTATTTAAGTATTTAAGTATTTAAGTATTTAAGAATTTAAGTATTTAAGTATTTAAGTATTTGAGTATTTAAGTATTTAAGTATTTAAGTATTTAATTATTTAAGTATTTAAGTATTTAAGTATTTAAGTATTTGAGTATTTAAGTATTTAAGTATTTAAGTATTTAAGTATTTAAGTATTTAAGTATTTAAGTATTTAAGTATTTAAGTATTTAGGTATTTAAGTATTTAAGTATTTAAGTATTTAAGTATTTAAGTATTTAAGTATTTAAGTATTTAAGTATTTAAGTATTTAAGTATTTAAGTATTTAAGTATTTAAGTATTTAAGTATTTAAGTATTTAAGTATTTAAGTATTTAAGTATTTAAGTATTTAAGTATTTAAGTATTTAAGTATTTAAGTATTTGAGTATGTCTACGAGTACGGTAGCTCGAACGATCTCGCTTCTCACCGTCTGCAGCTCATCCCAACTCACCGGTGCATCTCGCGATCCACACGGCGGCGGCCGCTGTGTGCGTGTGCTGGACCAGCTGATCGATCGACACCAATACGCGGACTGGCCGGCCCGGTCAATGATAATGATAATTGTGCGAACCAACAGCTGAACAGCAGCAAAAACTAGCTGGCCAAGAGGCCGATTTTAATCTGTATTTTTTGTGCCTAATATATGTAGTTTTGTAGTTTTAATAAATGTAGTTTGTGTAAGCTGAGTGTTTATTGTGAACTGTGTGTACGTGTGATTTTTTGGACCCCGGAAACCCCCCAAAAACCCACCAAACGGACGGAAATCTCCCAGGACAAAAAGGCGCCCCCAGCAATCCGGACAACCCCGATCCAACCCCCACTGAGCTATCGACGACCGGTAAGGACCAACCCAACATTTTTGGTCCTTCGAACCGGATCGGGAAGGATTCGGAAGGACCTCAGGCCAGGTTGGCCCCCACCAAGTACATCGGTTTGCGCCATCCTACGATTATCTACACGCACACACACCGTGCGCCATCACAGTTTGGGAACTGTGCTACCGGCCTTCAATTCCGCGGGCGAGCAAGGGCTCCGCCATCGCGATCGGATATCGCGACCACTCACGCTCAGCTGAGTACATCTGGAGTACTCACCGGACAAAACTACACCCTGTACGGGTCGTTCATCGCCTTCGCAGCACTCGGAGAGCACAGCGAACGGTCGCTGGCTCGTTGATCTTCGTCTTCGATTGCTGCACCTCTGCGAGCCATCCGGAATCAGCAGCAATTATCGCCAATCACCGAAGATCACCTGGACGTCGCTTCGCTGGATCACCATCCGTTGGGCAAGGTGCCCTGGTTTGGCCAGGTAAATAAACACATACAAAGTATATGTCGCACGCCGAAGCGAAACGTTGTACTCCTGCTAACACCCACTTTTCTAAAAAAATCCACCCAACGATCGAGTGTAAACAATCATCACCATCATTGACGATCATCAACGTCGATCGAGGTTACGCACACCAAGCCAACGATCGGAGCTCGACGACACCAATACCACCGTCGGCGACGATCACCACCAATACTGCTGCACCGAGAGAGGCCATCTTCTGGAATCATCATATGGTGAGAAGGATCGTATGAATGCATTTATGCTGCCTTACCTTTGATGACCATCCGTACTGCGTCGGCTGCTGGCAAACCGCGATCGGCTGAATGGACATCGGCATCATTCACCCTTTCCTAAGGTAAACTACTAAAATCAAATGTATATGTCCAGCCGAAGCCTGGGACACGTCAGCTTATTACACCACCAATTTCACTTCTCGCACACTTTATGTTGACAACACATGAGGATTATTTACGACCGTGAACTCACTAGTGAGAAACTTGCTCATCGTTCATCTCACCGAAGAGTTGCTGCAGTGCTACCGTCACTGTACGGAACACTGTCCAGCTGGGATTTTGGAACTTTTTGGAAGCTGATTCTTTTTGCAAAGGTCAGTTAAGCACGTATAATACACGTCGTATATGTCTTGCCGAAGCACATTTTGGGTATTACAAATATTCTCCCACCATTTTGCACGATCATCTGGCACGAAATTCACGATTTGAGGACGTTTTTGAGGGGATTTGGAAGTTTTATCAACCGCTGTCACCGTTTAACCGTTGCGCGTACCTGTAGAGCAGGTGGATTGTACTTCTTGTGAAGGTAAATACATAAAAAATACTCTACAGTGTATGTCTACGCCGAGGCTTAGACCGTGACGGAATACTACACCATACCTTTTCGTGTTTTTTCGTGAACTGTGAGTTTAACTACGATGGCGCCGACAACCAAGAAGGCGTCTCCTACGCTGAAGCAGCTTGAGGCGAAGCTGAGGTCGTCCGATGAGTTGTTTCATGCGGTGTACGCGTTCGCCAGCGAGATGAACAACACGACCACGTTGAGTCAAGTGAAGGTTCGCTTGGAAAAGCTTGACGGACTTTGGGAGAAAGTCAACGATACCATTCTGGACATCGAGATGCACGAGGACTACGCCGGCACGGACGACGCGTACAGCAAGAAGAGGAAGGACTGTCTACAGTGTTACTACGACACCAAGACGCTGTTGGTGGACAAGGCCAAGGAGTTGGAAACCTACCCAGATCTGAATACGACCCAACGCGATCTCAACGCGACGCAGCATCCAATCCACGACCACGTGCGACTCCCACAAATCCAGCTGCAGAAGTTTGACGGCAAGCTGGACGAATGGTTGAGTTTCCGGGACTTGTATACGTCGTTGATCCACTGGAAGAAGGATCTTCCGGACATTGAGAAGTTCCAGTACCTCAAAGGATGCCTGCTGGGCAAGCCGCGAGCAATGGTCGACGGTCTCTACATGAGCGCCAAGAATTACCAGGTCGCGTGGGAGATCCTGACGAAATACTACAACGACAACAATCTGCTGAAGCGAAGTCAGGTTGAAACGCTGTTTAATCTTCCGACATTGACCGAGGAGTCGGTGACTGATCTTCAGGAACTTCTGGAAGGGTTCGAACGGGCCGTTCGGACGCTCGATCAGTTTGTGAGTCCGGAAGACTACAAGGACCTGTTGTTGCTGCACCTTCTCTCTTCGAGACTTGATCCTGTCACAAAGCGAAGCTGGGAAGAAGTCACAGCGGCACAGGCGAACAAGGAGAACAAGGAATCCAACGAGCCAAAGGAGAAAGAAACAGTCAAGGACTTGACTGATTTTCTGTACACCCGGATTAGAGTTCTTAGTTCGCTCAAAACCATGACTGCAGGAACCAAGGCGGATGCCAAACCATCCAAGCAGCGGAAGGCTCCCTTCACCCGATCAAGCTACAATGCGGTGCAGTCGTCTGGGATCAGCTGCGTAGTCTGCTCGGAGCCACATCTGTTGTACAGATGTCCGACATTCCAAGGCATGTCAGTTGCAGCAAGGGACAAGGTGGTGCGAACGAACTCTATGTGCTTGAACTGCTTCCGGCGTGGACACCAAGCGACACAATGTACCTCACGTTTTGTCTGCCAGAACTGTTCAGCCAAGCACCACACTTTGGTTTGCTTCAAACCCAAGAGAAGCGACAGACCAAAACCAATGTCTTCTGGACAGGACTTCAACCGAGGAGGAAACAATGGTCCAAATGGTGGTAGTTCGAATCAAGCAGTACAGTCTTCGACGCAAACGGAAACCGTAACATCCAACGTGGCAGCACATCGTTCTTCTACAGTTCTGCTGGCCACAGCTGTTGTCCTGGTGGAGGACGACGAAGGCGTCAAGTTTCCTGCTCGAGCACTGCTGGATTCGGGCTCGGAATGCAATTTCATGACAGAGCGGCTCTGTCAGCGGTTGAAGGTCCAACGGAAACGCTCGAATGTCGCGGTGTACGGCATCGGACAAGCGAACACCAAGGTCAAGCACAAAACCCAAGCTACAATCAAGTCGCGAGTGACAGGGTTCTCGCGCAGGATGGAATTTCTCCTACTACCCAAGGTAACGGCCAATCTCCCGACATCGGATGTCAGTGTGGCCGGCTGGGAATTTCCTCCGGATGTGGAATTAGCCGATCCCGCATTCTTCAACTCCAAGACGGTGGACATCGTGCTTGGAATCCACCACTTCTTTGCTTTCTTCAATTCCGGGAAGGAGCTGGAACTCGGAGTCGGTCTACCAACACTGACCGAAACGGTATTTGGATGGATTGTGACCGGAAACGTGGAGAACCAAGACTCCAATTCGGTTACCCAATGCAACGTAGCAGTCTCGTCAACCCTAGAGGAGCTGCTCACTCGGTTCTGGGCTTGCGAGGAGGTCGCAACGCCGCACAACTATTCCCCGGCAGAAACGCGATGCGAGGAGCTGTATTCGCGTACCGTCAAGAGAGGTCCTGACGGAAGGTACACGGTCTCATACCCCAAGGACGAAGACGCACTGGCACGGATGGGCGAGTCACGGGACATCGCATTCCGACGTCTTCAAGGGCTGGAACGCAGATTGGAGAAGGATCCTGATCTGCGCCGGCAATACAACCAATTCATGGAGGAATACCTGGAACTAGGACACATGCGCGAGGCTACCGACCTCGGAGAGGTCAAGCGTGTGTTCCTACCACATCACCCGGTGGTGAGGGAATCGAGTACTACGACCAAGGTGCGAGTGGTATTCGATGCGTCTTGTGCGAGCTCAACGGGAGTGTCGCTCAACGATGCCCTACTGGTGGGACCGTCGATTCAGGACGATCTACGGTCAATAATCCTACGGAGTCGGACAAAGCAGTTCATGCTCGTGTCTGATATGGAGAAAATGTTCCGACAAGTTCTAGTCACCGAGGAAGACATGAAGCTCCAAAGCATCATGTGGCGGGATGACCCCAACAAGGAGGTCAAAGTCTACGAACTTGCGACGGTCACGTATGGTACCAAGCCAGCACCTTTCCTGGCAACCCGGACGCTCAAGCAACTCGCTATGGATGAGCAAAGCCGTTTCCCGATGGCAGCCAAGGTCGCGCTCGAAGACGTCTACATGGACGACGTTTTGACCGGCGCGGACGACGAGGATCAAGCGGTGGAACTACGAACCCAACTGGACGCTCTGCTGGAGAGCGGTGGTTTTCGGCTTAGGAAGTGGGCATCCAACAGCCCTCTGGTTATGCAGGGCATACCAGACGAGAACCTAGCACTGTCAAGGACTGGCGATGTGCTCCTGGATCCAGATCCATCCGTACGGACTCTGGGATTGGTTTGGCGACCAACCACCGACGTTCTAAAGTTCCAGTTTGATCACCCAACCCCAAACCCAAACCAGCCGTGGACACGGCGGAGGATAATGTCAACGATTGCAACCCTGTTTGATCCGATCGGTTTCGTTGGTCCAGTTATCGCAGCAGCTAAAATCCTGATGCAGAAGCTGTGGACGCTGGAGGACACGAACGGCAAGAAGCTGGACTGGGATGACGAGCTTCCACCCGCAATCGTTCAGAAATGGCTGAAGTTCTATGAACAAATTCCGGTATTAAACGACCTGACATTCCCAAGATGTGTGATCATTCCCAAGGCGGTCAACATCGAGATCCATACATTTTGCGACGCTTCCCAGGATGCATACGGAGCTTGCTCGTATGTGAGAAGCGTAAACCAGGATGGAGAAGTACGCGTGGCGCTGCTTAGCTCCAAATCCAAGGTTGCTCCACTCAAATGCCAATCGATCCCAAGGTTAGAGCTCTGCGGAGCGGAGCTGGCTGCTCTTCTGAGTGAGCAGATCTTCAAGGCAACCAAACTGGACGTCAAGTACTACTATTGGACGGATTCTACCTGTGTACTGCAGTGGTTACGGCACGTACCTACGACGTGGAACACCTTCGTCGCCAACAGGGTGGCGAAAATCCAAGCGCTGACGGAGCGCGGGGGATGGAACCACGTGCCGGGAGTCCAGAATCCTGCGGACCTCATTTCCCGAGGTGTCGCACCGGCGGATATCGCAGATCTACTGCTGTGGTGGGAAGGCCCCCCATGGCTCAAGCTATCTCCTGAACACTGGCCGTCTCAACCGGTGCTGGATCGTGACGAGGAAGCAGACCAAGAAAGACGTCACGTAGCAGCGAACCTAGCTGGCGGACAGCAGATAGATTTCCCGAGTTTCATCATCAGCAAGTTTTCCAACTACTGGAGCCTGATTCGAAGCGTAGCGTACTGGTCGAGGCTGATGAAGATCCTGCGGCACGAAGAAGGCGTAGATCAGCGAGGTCTTCCAACAGCACGGGAGCTGAAGGAAGCGGAACACACCATGATTCGTCTCGTGCAGAAGGACGAATTCAAGGCGGAGTGGCAAGCGTTGTCCAACAACGAATCTGTAGGAAGGAACTCACCGCTGCGGTGGTTCAACCCGAAGTTAGCGGACGACAACTTGATCCGAGTCGGTGGACGTTTGGGTCACTCGCAAGAAACCGACAGCACGAAGCATCCGATAGTTTTACCCGCTTGGCACCCGCTGACCAAGATGCTGTTCGAGGACTACCACGAACGTTTACTTCACGCGGGACCGCAGCTGATGCACGCGACAGTTCGACTCAAGTACTGGCCGCTTGGAGGTCGAAGCGTAGCACGCCAGATCGTGCACAACTGCCAGCGTTGCTTCCGAACGAAACCCATCCAAATCCAGCAGTTCATGGGAGAACTGCCTTCGGCACGCGTCACGGTGGCGCGTCCATTTTCCAAGGTCGGCGTGGATTACTTTGGACCGGTCTACATTCGTCCCGGTCCGCGTAGAGTAGCCATCAAAGCATACGTAGCCGTATTCGTGTGCATGTGCACGAAAGCGGCGCATCTGGAACTGGTAACGGACCTTTCTACCGACCGCTTCATCCAGGCCCTGCGAAGGTTCATCGGGAGAAGAGGCCTGCCAGCAGAAATCTTCTCAGACAACGGGACCGTAATCAACTTCAAAAACTGTTTGAACTGCTTCGCAGTAAGGATCACAGCGAGAAAGTGTCCAAGGAGTGCGCTGATCAGGGGATTCAGTGGCATTTCAACCCACCGGGCGCTCCCCATTTCGGAGGACTATGGGAGGCCGCGGTACGATCGGCCAAAACCCATCTCCTGAAGGTTCTCGGCGACAATCCGGTGTCCTACGAGGACACGGACACGTTGCTGGTACAAGTGGAAGCGTGCCTCAACTCCAGGCCGCTGACGCAGATGTCGGACGATCCGAACGATCTGGCGCACACCTCACATCCTGGAGCCGATGGCGTGGTGCGGGTCGTCACCCTGAAGACCGCCACAAACATCCTGACGAGACCTGTGGAGAAGATTTGCGTGCTACCGTTGCCTACCGAGCCAGACGAACCCTTACCCGAACCTTCCGAGAACCCCAAAACCCCGGAGAACTGAACGGTTCCGTGCGCAACATGTCGTGTCCGAGAGGTGGTTTTTTTCTTTTTTTTCTTTTCAGAAATTCCCGGAATTTCAGGGTGGGCGGGAATGTCTACGAGTACGGTAGCTCGAACGATCTCGCTTCTCACCGTCTGCAGCTCATCCCAACTCACCGGTGCATCTCGCGATCCACACGGCGGCGGCCGCTGTGTGCGTGTGCTGGACCAGCTGATCGATCGACACCAATACGCGGACTGGCCGGCCCGGTCAATGATAATGATAATTGTGCGAACCAACAGCTGAACAGCAGCAAAAACTAGCTGGCCAAGAGGCCGATTTTAATCTGTATTTTTTTGTGCCTAATATATGTAGTTTTGTAGTTTTAATAAATGTAGTTTGTGTAAGCTGAGTGTTTATTGTGAACTGTGTGTACGTGTGATTTTTTGGACCCCGGAAACCCCCCAAAAACCCACCAAACGGACGGAAATCTCCCAGGACAAAAAGGCGCCCCCAGCAATCCGGACAACCCCGATCCAACCCCCACTGAGCTATCGACGACCGGTAAGGACCAACCCAACAGAGTATTTAAGTATTTGAGTATTTAAGTATTTAAGTATTTAAGTATTTAAGTATTTGAGTATTTAAGTATTTAAGTATTTAAGTGTTTTAATATTTTAGTATTTGAATATTTAAGTATTTCAGTATTTAAGTGTTTAAATATTTCAGTATTTAAGTATTTAAGTATTTAAGTATTTAAGTATTTAAGTATTTAAGTATTTAAGTATTTAAGTATTTAAGTATTTAAGTATTTAAGTATTTAAGTATTTAAGTATTTATGTATTTAAGTATTTAAGTATTTAAGTATTTAAGTATTTAAGTATTTAAGTATTTAAGTATTTAAGTATTTAAGTATTTAAGTATTTAAGTATTTAAGTATTTAAGTATTTAAGTATTTAAGTATTTAAGTATTTAAGTATTTAAGTATTTGAGTATTTGAGTATTTAAGTATTTAAGTATTTAAGTATTTAAGTATTTAAGTATTTAAGTATTTAAGTATTTAAGTATTTAAGTATTTAAGTATTTAAGTATTTAAGTATTTAAGTATTTAAGTATTTAAGTATTTAAGTATTTAAGTATTTAAGTATTTAAGTATTTAAGTATTTAAGTATTTAAGTATTTAAGTATTTAAGTGTTTTAATATTTTAGTATTTGAATATTTAAGTATTTCAGTATTTAAGTGTTTAAATATTTCAGTATTTAAGTTTTTAAGTTATCCGAAGTTTTGATTATCCGAAGGTTTGTATGCGACTTCAGATAATCGAGTCATGATAAAAAAAAATGTTTTCGTTTTTTTATTTTCTTATTTTGAACATTAAATTTTAGTTCTTTTACCTTATTTTTAATCAAATTTGAGGTGTTGATTGCCTTTTAGCATAACAAATTTTTTTTTCGGTATTTCAACCAGCCGCCATCTTGAATTCAAAAACTAAAAATCACTTTAGAGCATGGTTATAATCAAACATAACAATACATACATGACAGGATGTTAGGATGTTCGTAGAGGTAGCTCGTAAAACAGTGACTCGGATCAAAAGGAGTTAACTTTCACATTATTGCCGTGTGAAAAAACAAGACAACGTAAAAAAATAATTTTATCGTTATTCGATTCTCGGAAGATTTGATTATCCGAGGCCTTCGGACAATCGAATCTGGACTGAAGTTGTAGTAGGCCTCATTGACTTATCTAAAATTTCCGAAAATCGGGAAAACTAGCTATATTTTGTTACTTTCACGATAAATATCCTTACCGTTTTGAGTTCACTGGTTTGAATTTCGTGGTGAACTTTGAGATACCAGGATGGCTATTTCAAGCAAAAAATGGAAATGGGTCATAGGCATTTCGATATGTCAACAAGCAGTGCATCTCTTTCACGACAGAGAATGTTTATACTGAGAATGAGTTGGATAGTATCTTAGTTTATAAAACCTCATTAGCCCATTCACAATGTTTTGCTTGATTTGTACTTTAAACTCTCTTCTATTGATAAGGCATTCAAAAAGCGGCATTATCCGCTACCAACCCAGCTGCAGTAATTAAGCAAGTCAAACACTCCATATTATTTAGAAAACCACTTCAAACTTTATTGCTCGTCAATTCTCTTCTACCACAATGATGCCGTCATAGCGTTTCGAGTGCACGCAACACACGAGCTCTAGTCTAGTTCTGGAAGTACCCCCGCTTGGCCGTTTCCTCCAGCAGTGTCACCAACGAGTCCAGCGTTTCCTCTCCGGTTGGAATGATCTGGCTCGGTGGCAGCACGAATCCATCCCAACTGTCATCGCTGGGTCGAAGTTCGTAGGTGTATGCGATTTTGACGTCCTGCGTTCCGTATGCCCAGTCCACGCTGGACCCACTTGCAGGGTAGATGGCATCGTAGACGTTTCCGTACGTGTAGTGTGTTCCATAACGCTTGGCCAACGAGGTTATGGTAGCTTCAGCGATCTCGGTCAGGTCATCGTGGTTTGGTGTGTGCTCTCCAGTGTGTCCGTACGGGTACAGCAGAAGCTGGGAGTATGAGTGGAATCCGATGTAGGCCTGGATCTTTCCTTTAAGGGAAGCGATGTAGCTGGACAGGGTCTTGGTCTCGACTTCCGAGAACGCGCTCGGTCCACCATAGGTCTCTGACGAACACCGGTTTGATGTTCCCTGCTCAGCCCAGTGGAAACCCCAGTTACGGTTCGGATCAGCACCGAAGCATCCTCCGGAGTAAGGCGTACGCGTCTTACGCCACATACGATCCTTCTCATGAGTGTAGACGTAGCCATCAGGATTAGCGTTCGGGAAAACATACCAGTCGTAGTTTTCGGCAATGTTGCGCACAGCAGGATCTTGACTGGTCAACAGCTCGTTCAGGATGTAGGTCACCGTCGCCGGAGAGATCCACTCACGAGCATGAATTCCACCCTCGAGGAACACTCCCGGATTCCCAGACTTGTACGACACTTTAACACCCTTAATCGAGCGGTTCTCATACGAGTGTCCTCCCTCGATCAGCTCAACCTGCTCGTGCTGTGACGCCACCTTATCCAACCAGTCGTGGATATCCTCCAGTCCATAGAACTCGTCCCAACCGAAAGATCCACCGCTCCTCCTCGACCTCATGCGGCTCTTTTCCATATCGATCGATCGCTGCAAGTTCTTCTGGAGCACACGAAAGCCGATCCCTTCATTCTTCAACACTTCATCAAAGTCTGCCAGTTTGTGAGGGGCCACCACAATGTCCGAATGGTCACCGACTTTGCGGCCACTCTCCAGGAAGATGTAGCTATCGCTGGATTCCCTGAGCTCGTTTAAAACCTTAAGCTGGTCCACCGATCCGGTTGTCACTCGGTATACCCGATAGTTGTCGTATCGAGCGACCTCTCCGGCAGCTTCGATGGCTGTGAAGCAGACTAGTGATGCTAGCAGAAGACCGAAAGCTAGTTGGGATGCCATTTTGGAGCACTGTTCGTTCGACACTGACTTCAATCAGGGATTTGTTTGATATTTATATCATCAAGCGGCTGGATTTGGAGTATTCGAAACATTCCAATCGTGCAGAAGCTATGGGAAGTTCGCTCGAGTGCTGATCGATAAGCCGCTGAAGTGGACCGCTTCAGTGCTTGTCACGCGCTGTACTGGAAAGGCCCATTGCCGCAGTGGATGCCGATGGGCTCATCTAATTTTCAGAGTTAATCCTTCGTTGAGTCAGCGGTGGAAAGATCGTGCCTATTTCAAGATCGGTATTCTTTGGATTAGGTATCAAATTTAACAACATTGTCTTATTACTCGTGCTTGAATTAGCTTGCTTTCTTTTTAGTCTTTTCTAAACAAAACTGACAATGTTGAGCATTCATTTTGTTTTGTATTGTTTGGTAAAAAAGGCAAGTTTATGTGGATTGATTATTGGTTCCGAATTGGTATAATTAAGCTCTGAGCATTGGTCTGATTTTTTGAATTTCCAAAACTCTGGACTATCTTACATGATTTTGAATTAATTCACCTGCAGCAGAATGTAAATAAATGTGTCTAGCAATCAACATTTCGTCACTTGTGCTCAGGGCTGCGGAGTCGGGTCATATTTCAAACGACTCCGACTCCAACTCCGGCTCCGGCTTTCAACAAATGGTTGGCTCCGACTCCGACTCCGACTTCGGCCTACCAACTCTAGCCGACTCCGACTCCGACTCCGACTCCAGCTTTCAACAAATGGTTGGCTCCGACTCCGACTCCAACTCCACATATTTTTAAATGTTTCAAAAGTTAGTTAACTATTATTAGTTAATTATTTTTAAAACATTGATAAATAGGATTATATCCATACTCTCTAAGCGTCATGTTTTTCTCAAGAAAAATAAGTTAAGTAAAGTAAAGTAAATAAACGGAAAAAAGTTTCTTGGTTACAAATTTTATACGTTATGGAAACAGAAATCCAAAAATATCTTCAGTTTTAGAGACATTTTGAAAAGAACAGTTTTTTAAGTAAATTTGGATTTATCTGCTTAACCTCAAATTTGAAAATATTTTTTTTCAAAGCTAATAAATTTAAATATTAAATTGTTATTTTTGAATGAATAACTAAAAGAAACCTGGCCTTAATGATCTTTTGAGCAATAAAATTCAATTTGCTCACTTTCAGGCTGACATATGTAAGAAGCACAGTGACCGGCACATTGTTTTTTTAAATGACAATTTTAATCGAAACATTTTTTTTGTTTTTTTTTTTTTTAAGACGTACATGGACATCACGCCATCGCTAAAGGAGCTTATTATTGCAAATCAATGTATCTAAACAATTTCTTCGTGGAAAGGACGCTTAAGATTTCCTTTTCAAATATCTGTGACAAGGAAAATATTTTACCCTGGATATTTTTAATTTATTTTAATTTTAAAATTTTTTATACTTCAAAAAGGAGGTTTACGATACTTTGTGAAACCTCAAACGAAGCTTTATGAATGATCTCGCGCCTCCATCAAAATATATGAAAAAACTTAAAATATAATAAAAAACAAATATACACAAGTAAAATATTTTCTAGGTCACAAATATTTCATTTTTTTAAGGTACAATGATATGTAATGATTATCACTTTCCGTCATATTGGCGTGGGACATACAGTATGAGAAAATTCATACCAGTTAATTATATATAGATTTAGTTTTTTTGTAATATTTGAAAAATAAATTAAAATCCTATATTTTGTTCTATACATTTTTTATTAGTTTATTTTTGTACTGAATTCTTGAGATTTGTTCAACGATAATTTGCAACGATATCAAAATAGTTTACCTAAAATCAACACCAACAATCAATGATTATTTCAAAATTTGTTGCAACTTCTTTTGATATTTTTTGATAGTTTCAATTATTTGAAATGCAACACTTTGATTTTCTTCTACTCACACCCAAACGGCAGTCGCATGATTTTGATTCATGGCGGCATGAAAGTATATCAGAATCTGCATGAAAACTGTCCTCTTGTATTTTTTGCGATATAGGGGTATTACATTTTTGCCCGTTACCGACAATTATCGACATTACCGACGGCTTTTTGGTTGTATTTCACAAAAAAAAACCTTATCAAAACGAGGATTGAACCACCAACTTCTTGGTTATTGATCCGACACACTACCACAGCGCCATGGACGCTAGATGAAAAGTGAGTGGAAGAGCACCAACATATGTTTCTCTTTGGAGTGTTGCTCGGGGATGGGCCAGCATTATATGTGTTGGTGGGAACTGCAGATCGCTGAAATGTTTACACGCGGGCAAAAATAATCTACGGGCTTGCTGCAATTTTTTTTAATAAAATGTGACATTTTCTGCAGCAATCCACTGTTGCAGATTTTGAGATATATTTTTCCTTTGGGTGTGATTATAGTGTAATAACACTGTTCAATGGAAAGGTCGTCAAAGTGCGAAAGATCGGTGGCAGTCAAACACAATTTCCGTAGGCGATGGATAAAGAAAAGCGCGACACAATTTAGTTTCAGAGAACGAAAACGGAGAAAATGATAAAATGCGTGGTTTCGGTTCGAACGATATATTTGTACTGATTGGTGATCTTGACCTTGTCGTAGATCTTCATGGGCACGATAGGTAGTAAATCTTCGTTCTCTTGCCGAACACAGTGAAGTTGTGCAAGTGATCTGATAATACGATAGTGTGAGAAAAGTAGGTAGCCAAATTCAAATAGTATCTTAAATCTAACACTCGTGCTTCTTAAGGCACTAGGGTGGTGCCTTAACAAACACAATTAGAGCTTTTCAATCACAATAAAAGGCTTCAAAAACATAATGGCATCTGATAAATCAATTAACAATATAAGATATTTTTTAAATTAAGCTGTTCTATAGGAAATACAGAACATTTAAAAAATCATATTTTTTGTTGAATTTAAGATAACTCCGGCTCCGACTCCGACTCCGGGTTATCAGAAATCTTCGGCTCCGACTCCGACTCCGACTCCAGCTCCTAAAATTTAGCCGACTCCGACTCTAGCTGTTCGAGTTTTGACGACTCCGACTCCGACTCCGACTCCAGGTCCCCAAAAAGACCCGACTCCACCGACTCCGGCTCCGACTCCGACTCCGACTCCACAGCCCTGCTTGTGCTATCTTGTGACATGTCTGCTGTAAAAAGATAGGACATGTCACAAGATAGCACACAAGCGACGATTTATGTTTACTTTCACAACTACTGACATACCTTTGGAGTACAGCCACGCAACCAATTATGTTGGAATTTATGCACCATGTAACAGATAAGCAGTAGGGTGCCCAGAATATGGGACTTGTGATCAAAACTCCGCTCCACAATTTCCGGGTATCAATCTTTACCAAATTTGCTAAAAATTTGCACAGGAGCTTAAATAACCCAGAAACCATTCTTTGCTTGTGAAGTAAGGGGTTGGGCAAGCACCATGCGTTTCCAGGAAAGCAGTTCTCTACGGAATCGGTCTTTTTGCCTTCCTCACCTTACTGAGGAAAGGCTATAAAATCACTTGGAAAATGAACTTTTTAATTAGACCTCCTAGACCTATCTTCATTTGTACATATCGACTCAGAATCACCAGCTGAGCAAAGGTCTGTGTGTTTGGCTGTATGTAGACATGTGTACCAAATCAATGTCACTGGAATATCTCGTCACAGGCTCAACAGATTTTGGCCGGAATGGTTTTAATCGATCCGTCTTAACTTCCCTTAAGTTGCTATTTAAATTCATGCAGTTTTATCATGTATTTGAAAAGTTATGTTAAAAAACTGTTTCATATTAAATTAAAATTATGGTAAAAAGGGTGGTTTTTTCATGAAACCCTCAGATGTTATACATTTCTTGAAAGCATATGAGAAGACCTTTCAGGTGGAGTAACAATTTTCAAGATCTGACTTACCTATCTTAAATTACAAGCAGTTTAAAAAATAGTCTGAATTCACATAACCTCAACTGGTCGGGTCTGATCGCCACGAAAAAGCCGTGTAGAGGGATGCCATTTTCCTCAAAGGCCGTGTCTGTATAATCTTGACTAAAAGCCTGTAGGTAGTCTGTTTTTTTACTCATCGTTTATTTTTATTAGGACCTCTTAGGTGCTGCGAACGTTAGGGGAGATCCATAAACATGTGGACACTTTAGACGGGTTGCTCACTATAAATGAGAGGAAGGTACCAACCACCTAAAGGTGGATTAAGTAACGTTTTTTCTTTAATTTTAATTTTTGTTTTTTTTTTAATCCAGCTGAAACATTTTTGGTGCCTTCGGTATGCCCAAAGAAGACATTTTGCATCGTTTGTCCATATAATTTTCCATACAAATTTGGCAGCTGTCCATAAAAAAATGATATATGAAAATTCAAAAATCTGTATCTTTTGAAGGAATTTTCTGATCGATTTGGTGTCTTGAGCAACGTTGTAGGTTGTAGGATATGGACTAAAATGTAAAAAAAATGATACGGGGTAAAAAAATTGGTGATTTTTATTTTCACTTTTTGTCACTAAAACTTCATTTGCAAAAAAAACACTTTTTTTTCATGTGTTTTAGAGGAAATAAAAGGCCAACTTTTCAGAAATTTCCAGAATGGGCATCTTTGACCGAGTTATGGTTTTTTTGAATAAATACAATTTTTTTCAAAAAATCGAAATATTGGTCACAAACATTGTTCAATTTCATTTTTCGATGTAAAATTGAATTAGCAATCAAAAAGTATTTTAGTGATTTTTTATAAAGTTCACCGTTTTCAAGTTATAGCCATTTTTATGGAACTTTTTTCAAAAAAGTCACAGTTATTGATTTAAAAAAAAATAGTTCCCATGTTTGCCCACTTTTGAAAAAAATATTTTTGAAAAGCTGCGCTGAGTTCTCTATGTTTTGCTTTTACGGACTTTGTTGATACGACCCTTAGAAAATGGATGATTTCCAAGTCTCACCCAAACAACCCACCATTATCTTATGTCGATATCTCAGCAACAAATGGTCCGATTTACAATGTTAAAATATGAAACATTTGTGAAATTTTCCGTTCTTTTCAAAAAAAATACTTTCAGGAATTTTAAATCAAGACTAACATATCAAAAGGGCTTAATATTGAATGTTTGGTCCTTTTGAAATGTTAGTCTTGATTTAAATTTTTTGTGAATATTTTTTTCGAAGAGATCGGAAAATTTCACGAATGTTTCATATTTTAACATTGTAAATTGGACCATTAGTTGCCTAGATATCGACATTAGAAAATGGTGGGTTGTTTTGGTGAGATTCAGAAAACATCAATTTTCTTGTTTTTAAACCTTTGCATGGCAATATCTCATCAACTAACGGTCGTTTCAACAAAGTCCGAAAAAGCAAAATATAGAGAATTTTCTCAGCTTTTCAAAAATATTTTTTTTCAAAAGTGGGCAAACATGGGCACTATTTTTAAAAATCAATAACTGTGACTATTTTGAAAAAAAGTTCCATAAAAATGGCTATAACTTGAAAATGGTGCACTTTATTAAAATTTCGCTGAAGTACTTTTTGATTGCAAATTTAATTTTACATCGAAAAATGAAATTGAAAAATGTTTGCGACCAATATTTCGATTATTTGAAAAAAAAAATGCATTGATTCAAAAAATCATAACTTGGTCAAAGATTTTTTGCCCATTCTGGAAATTTCTGAAAAGTTGGCATTTAATGTCCTCTAAAACATATCAAAAAATAAAAAAAATAAAATAGTGTTTTTTTTGCAAATCAAGTTTTAGTGACAAAAAGTGAAATTAAAAATCACCATTTTTTTACCGTGTATAATTTTTTTCCAGTGTAGTCCGTATCCATACCTACAACTTTGCCGAAGACACCAAATCAATCAAAAAATTCCTTCAAAATATACAGACTTTTAAATTTTCATACATCTTTTTTGTATGGACAGCTGCCAAATTTATATGGAAAATTATATGGACAAACTAATGATGCAAAATGGCTTCTTTGGGCATACCGAAGGCACCAAAAAAGTTTCAGCCGGATTAAAATATACAAAAAAACGAATGACCGAAATCTCAGAGAATTGCTCAGTAATTTGTGAGAAAAATATATATTTAAATATATACAATATATTATATCGATATTTTTTATGATTTTAAGTACCATTCAGACTTATGGACTCTGTATTAAAGTCTCCCATGTGGTCACCGTTTAAATAAAGTAAAAAGTAAATCTTTCCCAGTTCCTGAGGGGAACGCCCTTGAAGAGTATCGGGGCCGGCATTTACAAAGCGGATTCAGTGGCAGTTTCATTCTCAACTTAATGTTAACATGTTAGGGTTAATGATAACATTCCATAGGTCGCCTCCCTAAGGTGTCGTGATAAGGTCCAGTTTGTGACGATACACTACCTTCCCTTTACTAAGCAATCGATTCCAGAAGGGAAAAGATCACCAGTTGTATTGGTGCGAGCCGGGATTTGAACCCCGATCTACCGCTTACGAGGCGGAAGCGTTACCACTGGGCTACGTGGCTCGGTCACCGTTTAAATAGCATTCAACATTTCTAGAGTACGTGTCTTGATAAGACTATTTGTAAAAGAAATCTAGATTTAAGAAGCAAAATCTTAAATAAGAACAATAAAAGAAAATCAACAAAACCCACATCTTCGGTAGGTGTTAAAATTTCTCCTCAGATGGATTCATTCTGAAGGTCCAAAGTACACAATAAGCCCCCGTCGTCACATCGCGAACCCAAACAAAACATCACCCGACCAAGGTCAATGACAGCGCGCGAGCGTTCCGTCGTTCCGAGAACCAGCACCACCCACGCCCATTGATTGTGGATCGTACCACGTATTGCATAACTAATAAACAAAACCCCGAACCGTATTGAACGGCTAATTGATTGCTGCTTCTTCTTCTTCATCTTTGAGGGAATTTCGATTTATGCAAATCGCTGTTGTTGGCGCACTGTCACTTGCTTTGCATTGATCCATGGGGAGAATCTAACATTTGCTTTGCGGACGCATGGCGCGGAATAACTGTAAAAAAGATGTTCAATCTTTCTCTCAGTTATTCACACACTCGGGGAGATGCGTGCTGCCCCATACCAATAAGTCGGTTTGGTTGATCGAGGAAGATCTTTTTGTTTGGCCAGAATGACACCCTCTCGTATAAAACGGCCTCCGGGAGACCTCGAGTGCGTTAGTTGTGGGAGGACAATACTAGGAGATGGATCTTTGGAAGGCGGTAATCTGGCTGGTGGTTCTATCCATCGACAGCAGATGTGTGTTCAGTGAAGAAGCTCGCTATGACAACTACCGGGTTTATCAGGTGACCGCGAAGACGAACCAACATCTGGCCACGCTGGATCAGCTAAAGTTCTCGAGTGATAGTTACATTTATTTGGAGAGTGGCCACAAGGTGGGCGATAAGTTCAACATCGTGGTGGCTCCGCACAAGTTGTCCGACTTTGTTGAGACGCTGGAAACGGAAGGAATGTGCGGTCGGCTGCTGTCCACGAACCTGCAGGAGTTGATTGACGAAGAGAAGAACCGAATCAAGTCGAAGCGAAACAATCAAGTGTTTGATTGGAATGAGTTCCACGACCTGGACGCGATCCATGGGTGGCTAGACAAACTGGCTACGGAGTACAAGCAAGTGGAAGTGATCGAAGCTGGACGATCTTACGAGAATCGTACGCTGAAGGGTGTCAAAGTGTCGTACAAGTCTGGCAATCCCGGCATCTTCATCGAGGGAGGCATTCACGCTCGCGAGTGGATCTCCCCGGCCACGGTGACCTACATCTTGAACCAACTCCTCGTCAGTGAAGACCCGAGTGTTCGCAAGATCGCCGAAAACTACGACTGGTACATCTTCCCGAGTGTCAACCCCGATGGATACGCTTACAGTCACCGGAGAGACCGTCTCTGGCGCAAGACACGAACCCCGTACTCTGGTGGTTGCTACGGAGCCGATCCCAACCGCAACTGGGACTTTTACTGGGCCGAAAAGGGAGCCAGCCATCGCTGCACGTCGGAATCCTTCGCCGGACCGTACCCATTCTCCGAAAGTGAAACCAAAGGTCTGTCCGAGTACCTAGATTCCCTAAAAGGCAAAATCCAAGCCTACATCGCGTTCCACTCGTACTCGCAGCTCTTGCTCTTCCCGTACGGACACACCACCGAGCACACGCCCAACCACAAAGACCTGAGTGAGATCGCAAAGGCAACGGTCACCTCGCTGGCCAAGCGTTACGGCACCAAGTACCGGTACGGAAATGTCTACGACGCAATCTATCCGGCCAGCGGAGGAAGTGGGGAGTGGGCGTACGGAGTGCAGAACATCAAGATCGTGTACACGTACGAGCTGCGACCGGCCGGAGGTTGGGTCGGATTTGTGCTGCCCCCGGAGCAGATTGTCCCGACCGGGGAGGAAACGCTGGACTCGTTGGTGACGCTGGTGGAGGAGACCGAACAGAGGGGTTACTTTAAGGTGTAATGAGGTGAGGAAGGGGAATGTGTGATGACAAAAAATGTTGATGGTACAATAAATAATTTTTTAACCTATTTTTTGAGCAATTTATTTTAAACCTTATTCGACATGATTACCACAATTTGCTGAGAGGGGAGCGTTGAATCTGAATTTCGGATAAAATGCTATTTGGTAGAATGTTTATGTTTAGCTAAATTACTCCGTTACTGCACGGAGAAAAAAGAGTTCCCAAAATCGTGAACAAGTGTTCATGAAAACGGGAACCACGAACAAAGTGTTCAAATTTCATGGCACGTTTTTCAAAATCGTACCATGGGATTTGAACACTTTGTTCGAGGTTCCCATTTTCATGCACGCTTGTTCACAATTTTGGGAACTCTTTTTTCTCCGTGTCAGTGTTTATGGGCTTTTTTAAATGCTTAGGCTGACTTGAAAATTTTGACAATATTTTTTTCGAAAGATAGGAAAGTTTAACGATACTATCATTTTTGAAAATAAACATTCGATTATCGCGTTTTATGAGTTCTGATAACGCTATTATGACTAATTTATAGAAACCATTATTTTACTGTTAGCTTTGTTTATAAGAAACAATTGATCCATTCTTAAATGGCATTGTAGAATATGTAAAGGAAATTTTCTGATCTTTTAGACAAAATATTTTCAGAGATTGTCAATCATAGTCATATTTAAAAGGCAAAACAAGTCACGTTCTCAACAAAAAATCAATTGAAGGTGGCTATAACTTGAAAACGCGGCACGATATCGAAATTTATGTAAAGTACATCTCGGCTGCAAATTTGTTTTTACACCAATAAAGTACATGTTCTTTACTTTTTTTTGAAAAAAATTAAAAAAATAATGTTTTTTTGACCAAATAGTGCCCTAGCCGAGGGGCGTGACATTGGCCTTAATGTATTAATTTTTCGCATTTAATACATTAAGGAATTAAATTCCTCTTGTCGTTTGACATTTGACAACGTACACCTGCTTTGTTGAAAACATTGGTTTTCTTTGAGTCACTCCGCGCGCTCGACTGTCAGTTTTGTTATGATTGTTTTTTTTTTGTAGCAAACAAAGTTTAATTACCTATCTCATTTCTATAAAGCTTTGGAAAAGGTGCGGACGACGGAGTTTTTAACACCTGTAAATTCCGGAACGATGACCTTTCTGTGGTACACAAATGGTTGGATTTGGAAGAGCGAGTAGTTTCCGTTGAGGCTGGACAATTATCGGGACCAGCTGCGGTTGCTAAACCAGATCGAGAACGGCGTTTGTCGGGAGTGCCGTTTCGAAGCGGCGGGTGTGGTGGCGAGAGGAAGTTCTGGAACAATAAAAAAGCGACCAAAGGGCATATCCAACAGGAAGCATCTGCCGTCTCGAATCCCCCTTGATTAGTATGCATCGTCTCGGCACCCTCTCCAGCGACACCCTATAAGTGCGCTGGTCACTTGGCGTTCCCTATCTGAGCCCATCCGACATCATCGTGTGGACCCACTTCTACCTGACGCACATACACCTCGGAGATTAACGTCCGGCCGCTCTCATCCGTTGACGCTGATGACATGCAGATCATCCTCAACAAAACCATCCTCGTGACTCACCGCAACAATCCCCAGCTCAAACACCGTGGCCAGCACTCAGTGTACCGCAATTTCGACGCCGTGCGCGGAATTAACTACCAGATGCTCCTGAGCTTCTGCGATCGTGGCCATCTCGAGCACGTCTTCAATAGCATCGAAGTGGTCAAACCGACGTCCTACCCGGTGCCGTACTTGCTGCTTGGACTACCCAGAATGGGCTAAACGACAACCCTGGTTGTGGGCATTGGGCAAATCTCCGTGTTCAAACCGAACTCAAAAATCTCTCGCCAAGCCCACTTAAAATGCGGCTGCGAACGAATTTATCGTTTGACTTTTGCGAAACCTAACGGAACAACAACTCCTGCACTTCCTCCCCCTTACGACAACGATGCCATCGACAATCTCCAACTCGCTCTTGGCAAGACAGCTGGCCGGCAAGTACAAGCAGGTTTTGGCCAAGAAACCGGTTAGTCCAGATATGTTAATGATATCCCCGCGTTCAACAAATCAGCCAACAAGAAAACCACCCTGTATTGGTGTACTCGGATGCAGACATCCGGCTAGGCGAGCGATCCGGATAGCTAGCGGACTCGAGTGTCCATACGGTTACCATTTCGATGCTGACGGCGGTCCATGCGGTTGGAACGCCAGAAAGAGACTGCGTTCCCAACGACTTCATTCGGTGCTAAATCGCGATTATGACACAGGAAGGACCGATGCCATAGGTACCGCTGCATTTTCAAATTGTTATCAAAAAGCTGAAAGTTTTAAACCACGGGGCGAGGTACAATTTACTGCACAAAGATAAATTCAGGCTGTGGCACATAATTTGATTGTAAATAACATAAATTGAGAAATTCAAGTTTTTGAAATCGTTTAATAAACATTTGTATGGTTATTTTATTGCATTCCAAGGTGTATTACTCTAGCGAAATTTATCGCAATAACCGGCAAGTTCACGGAATGCTTTTCTGGAGCTGATTATTTCCTTGAATCCGCACGACGTCACCGTCACTTTCCGGTCTTTCCAGTTCATTTCAGGTGCTTTCCGGTCCCGGAAGAGTTCTTTTTTTAATGGTTGCTGTCCCGTCGTACCGATGAAGCCGGTCGTTGCTGGAATGTAGTACGGGTGTAAACGCCTTCGAAGAAAACAACCAACAATGGGAACCACTTCTAGCAGGCCGCGTTGAACTTGTCCAGCTTCCGGGGGAAGATTGCCGTTGATTAGACAGACAGGAACGGTAACAGGAACGTTTTGATTGAAACCTGCGCATGGGAAAATACAAAACTAATATCTGCCTTTTCAACAGTTTATGAATCGTCTTACCTCGTTGTTACTGGCTCGGTTCTTTGCCAGGTAGCACCAGCCGCCGAGTTTTTGTTGACCGCTATCCAAACTTCCAGCTGATAGAAGAACCGGATGATGTTCTGGACTGGTCAGCTGCTACAGGTCCCCTGAACTCGATGGCCTTTGAACTTGTTTACGGGCCAGCGACTTTCTTTTCGATTTTTTTTTCACCAAACAACAACAACAATCACGCGAAATGTCGAACTGTCAAACGTCGTCGGTCAAACCAATGTGATGTAAAGAGAGGTGGCGATGTTATGATCGTAAACAAAAGTTAATTTGTTAATTCCTGCAGTTAATTAATTAATTTATTAAATTTTTTACTATTGTCACGCCCCTCGGCCCTAGCCCAAAGCTGTAATTATGTGCCATTTAAAAATATCCAAAAAAGAGAATTTTCAAAAATGATCAAAAGATGTAAATATGTGTCATTTAAAAAAATGTTCGAAAATGATTATTTAGCGCATTTTTTTTGGGAAAGTCCATAAAAATATTTAGGCCGTGGCAAATATTTTTCAAAATTTGTCTCTCCCCTCTCTTCGTTGGTTCGAAAAATAAGGGTTTTTTTCAAAAAAGCTTTGAAATGTTGATGGAGATAGAAGCCAAATCAACTGAAAAGAATTTGAAGCGAATTTTCCTGTGTTGGTAATTTTATTTTATATTTGCAAAAAGTTTTTTGTTTCGCGAAATTTTTGTTTCCATCATTAGAGAAAATGTTTGGAAACTGATGAGTGCAAAACAAAAGGAAATCTTACATTTCTTGTTTCCATTCAAATGTTCAGATCGATCATTTTTGGAATTTTTGAAAAAAAAAAACACTTTGCGATTTATATTATAACTCAAAATTTTGTGCGTTTAAAAAGAATTCAATCCAGAGGTTTAGTTTAAAAATAAACTCAAATGATTTTCTTCAATATAGAAAATCTAGCCAAGTTAACGTTCTTACAAGGCTTAGGGCAGTTTCTTTTATTAATTTTTTGATACGAACTGGGTATTTGGAGTGAAACTAGATTTATATCTCAAACTTAAACAATTCGGATAGTTTTCCGATAGATTCTATCCAATCACAAATCATGTCTAAAAGAACAATCGTGGTTTTTTTTTCGAAATTGTTGAAAATATTTTATTTCTACTTAGAGTTTGATTAGAAACTCAAATTTAAGCAAGTAGATGTTATTTAATTTGTTTATGGTTTAATCAGTGCTGTAAGTATTCGGATATCATGAATCTTAAAAAGTGCAAGGGACGCACAAAAAACCCGGATGGTTTAGAAGTCGAAAGTTGGAGTCGAATCGGTGTCGCTACATCTTTAGAAACTGAAGTGTGAGTCAGACCCACTAAAAAGATACCGGTCCGAAGCTCTGAAAAACATACAGTGGACACTCTGGCTGTCGATTTTTTCGATATCAATATTGCTCCAGCTGTCAATAAATTTGTCAGTCCCTTCAAATAGATTGCTTTGATTTTTCGTTCTATAATTTGATAACTCCCGCTCTCGACGGTCCCTTCAATATCGCCAACTAGTGTGTCCACTGTATTAACATTTTTACATATCTGTAGAACAGCGAAGTGGAGACGCATGGTTAAGCTTATAACGAATAACATTTTATAAGTTTCGGTTTGGCAGATTGATTCTAAAACTGCATGAAAGCCGACAGAAGATTCTACCCGCAACACGATCCTAGTCGTGACGGCAAAACATTCATTCATTGCATCAACGTTGTTGTTCGACTTTCAATGCTTTCCCGATTTGACCCCCGGTCCTCGTGTATGTGGTGTTGATGTTTTGATTGAGATTTCCGTCTGCGCTTTCACCCAGCCAAACTAATCCAGTTTTCCAGCTGCACTGAAGCGTCACAACCGAAACTACTAAACTACAATCTAATCACCGCCTACCGCGGACCGCTGACGATCCGGTTCGATCCGGATCGCGAGAGATCCGACACCGGCAGCGTGGTCTTATTATGCAAACAGAGCGTTACTCTGTGTCGAGTGGCACCAATTACGAAGGGCCTCTAATCACTTACACCAACTGAGTAGCGAGCTGCTGCTGCTTCCGAAACCGGTTCAAACTTGGATCGGAAATTTGCTTACCCGATTGATTGGTGTCGTCGGTCCAAGTCTCACGTCGAGTGGATGCTGAACGAAACAGCTGTTTGTGGCATGGTCACGAGCCCTCGAACTGATAGAGTGATAGTGGCTTCTTAGACAATGCATCTCGCTTAGTTTGGTTTGTTTACATGACGTCGTGTGCTGTGTAGTGGTTCGGATTAGCTGATAATAATCGTTGAATCCATCGGATGTAACCGGTTCGCAGGATGACCGACTGTTGTCCGATTGGATCGAGTTGTTGTTGTTTTTACTTTTGTCGCGAAACTGGTTTAGCTACAGGACTCAGCTCCTAGGGTCAGCAATTAAAAGGAAATTTCCAGTAGAGCTCGATCCAGATTTCATGACATTAAATGTTTTTTAGTAAATAGGATGACTTACAAAAGGCGGAGATCTGATAAATTGTGAAACGCATTCTTTTTAGTCTAATGAGATATCTTAATAGGTACCTAGTATGAATGCTTTAATTTGATGATGAAGCAATTTCTAGGATCGCAGTAAATTCAACAATTTTGTGCTTTTTCTATCATATTAGAACTTTTGAAAAAAAAACTGCTTCTCTTGTTTTGTGTTCTTTTTTAGTCTTCAGATATTTAAGATTATTCTGTAAAACTCAATGAAATCCTCGTCCTTGAAGGATTCAGGCTGAATCGACCCTCCTTAATCTGAATTCCGAATCTACCGGTTGTTTTTCCCGATTATCAAAGAAAACGGAGATATTCAAGATGGCCTCCAGTATGGTAGCAGAATGGTAAAAACCAACTGTAAAGGAATTATATATTCAATCAACTTGGGACTCAACGTTTACTTATTTGGGATTGATGAACTTAATATATGGCTTCTAGTATCAGGGTTGTCAGGTAGCCAAACAGAATAAAATTAAACCATGCAAAATAAATAAATAAACAATAACTCTATTCAGGAACTTGAAAGATTTTAAGATGAGTGCTTCCTATCGACCGGATCAAAAATTTTAGGTTAGGTTATCGGTTTTTCGGTCTCGTACGAGAAAATAAGCGTTGTTTCGAATTTTCCCGCCAAGACCGAAAAGCCGATAACCTGAGGTAAAGAGATAGAAACTTGGTGTCAAGTAGAGGGTGACGATTCTCGAGATTTTGAATTTCCCGGGAATCGAGAGTTGAATTTGGGAATTTTCCGGGAATTCCCGGGACCCGGGAGTTTTTTTTAACTATGCCAATAGTGCCAGTAATTTAAAAAGGAAAAGTCATACAAGATCGTTTCTGAGCTTTTTGGGACTCAAAATTGTAGTTTAAAGTGTTTACGAGTCTTAATTCGCACACAGTGATTTTTCAAAAGTTGTTGCATGCACTTGTTATTAGATTTTTGTGAAATAAAAAATAGCAAATATAAAATTTCACAGTATACACGTTTTGATACTGCGGATCACAGCAGCCATTTTTTCTAGTTCAAAGAAAAGCGCAGTTTCCACCAAATTGGAAGCGTCATTTACGATTGCGATTTTGAAGAAAATTGAAAAAATGGCTTCTTTTTGCGATGTAGATGCAACTGTAAGTTTTATTTTCCAATGGTAACATCTTATACTGACAAATATTTTCTAATTCCTAAAAAGACGAGTGTCCTTGAAGAAAATTTTGAAGACGGCGTGGAAGTTTGTCCAACAAACGACAACATCGATTATGATCCCTTTTCTCCTGAACCGGCTGTTGAGGAACAGGCAGCACCACGAGTTAAGCGTCGCAGAATCCAAAACAGTGCAGGCCATGTTGTGGACCAAAACCTGACACTCAACGCTGTTTTCTTCAAGCGTAGATTTGTTGGGGAGTCCTCCGGCAGCCAGGTCGCTAATCAGTTCATAACTGGCGACACAGTTAAGGACATCGTTCTGAAACTGTGGGATGTGGCTAAGCCATTCGTCCACCGAGAAGTGGTGATTAAAGAAGAAGATGGAGTCCAGAAAGCGGCTTGGGCTGAAAACGAGCCCAGGTTTGAGGACAACAGCAAGTTTCTTGTTCTGCAAGACTCTTCCCAGAAACGACGCGTGAAGGTGGACAAGCTGGACAGTAGGACATTGATCAACTGGCGGGACAGAGAAATCAGAGTACACATTCATGTGTATTCCAGCTCAGTATCGTGCAAGTCGCTGTGGGAGGTTGTTGAAAAACAATTGATTTCCCCTCAGCTACCAGATCGTGCGGGAGCCCAGAGTAACCAGTCATTGACAGCTCTCGCCGAAGAGCTTCGCGAGAAGCATGGCCATTCTTTCAACGCCCATACCAGTGCATGGAAGCTGTGGGCAAATCACATTCAAGCGTTGCCGGCTCATGAGAAGGAGAGGCAAATGGAATCGTTGCCACCCAACGATCTCTTGAAGTTTTTTCGTTCTGTGCCATTGAGAGAAGAAGTTCGAATGGCCAATATCCGACGTGGTCTTGGAGTGGCCAACGTTGTCAACGAAGGGTATGCTGTAGATCTAGAGCTGCTTGAAGAAGAGGTCGATCAGATGATCGCAATGGGACAACGGGTGAAGGCCAGGATTGCTGCAATGCGCGCCAAGTATGCCATCAATTCAAGTTTGGTGTCCACCATGGCAGAAGCTATGAGACCTGAGGAGAGTGAATTAAGCCAATCTCTTAGTTCACAGGTTACTGACCTTTTGGATCACGAGCACGCGCCTCGTTGATGGTCTTCATTTTTTTCTTGTTTTATCATAAATCTCGATTATTTTGTAAAATAAAAAAACTAAGACGTAGATGACAACTGATGTTTATTCAATTGATCCGACTCCAAAGTTATTTTTGTTTTTTTCCGAAAGTCCAACTGAAGGGTCAAATACTCCTCCTGGCAAATATCCACAGTGCTTGAAAAGCTTCTTACAGTTAAAGTTAGCAAAGCTTGAGAAAATTTCTGTGGCAAAGTACGAGAGGTTGACGTTTGCATTTTCTTGGTAGTTCTTCGTCATGCGTTTCTTTGCTAGCCCAAAAACGATCTCGATGGGATTAAAAAAAGGGCAGTACGGGGGGAGGAATACCGGGAGAATGCCTATAGATCGGAGGTACTTGATGATGTTGGCATCGCAGTGAATCCGCGCGCCGTCCATGATCCAGACAGAGTTGAAACCGGGGTACCTTTGCACTTGCGGATGTTTCAGCGCGAACGATCGACAGGCTTCGAAGAAGATTTTTCGTGTGAATGTACCCTCGGTTTCAAAACTGTCTAGCATTCCGTCGAGCCCCAAGAAACAGAGAAATGATGCTCTGGGACGACGCACGAATTCACCGTGAAATATGAGCCGCTCCCCCCGTACGCCATATCCACGTGTCCTCAAGATATCGCGACTGTCGACAGCCACCTCGTCGAGGAAAACGAGATGGTAAAGGTCCCATTCTATGGCCTTCAGTTCCGCGTAATATCGAAAAATCTCGTCTTCTCGAATCTGCAGCGCTCTTCGTTCGATCGCCTTCCAGCTTAGGCCCTCAGCGTGCAGGATCCGGCAGATGCTACTTTCGCTTATCTGCTTCCCAAATTGCCTGAAGAAAAGGTCCCGACATTCGCCCAAGAACAGAACCGGTTTTGCTTTGTATGTCTCGACAATCCAACGCCTGTGCTCAGCTTTGACTTCCGGAAGACCTGTTCCCGCTGCTTCCGAGATAGCAAACCGTTCTGCTCATAGCTAGTAATCCAACTGCTTATGGTAGACTTCGATTTCTTGAAAAGAATGGCCAAATCCGCTCGAGAGATTCCAAGGAAATAGTAGCCATACAAACAATGATATTTGGTGTTCAGCGACGCTTGGGTGTTCATAACGTTGTGGAGAATAACGTTAGACATGTCCTGAAATGTGTTCAATAAGTATGACAATGGGAGAGACGAAGGATAAACTGAATCGTTACACTTACGAAGAGTAGATAAACAGTAGAGGAGTAGATAAAATGAAGAAATAACTGGAACCGATCACACAGATAAATTGAATCGCCAAAAAACACCGTGATAGCATCGAGAAGCTCTCAGAAAAGTTTTTCAGTTAAACGAATTGACGTTAACGAAAAAAGTTAGTTTAAACATGCTACGATCAAAATTCATCTATGTTTCTTAAGCGTTTGACAAGTCGCAATAGTGCGATCGGTAGCAATAATTTAGTGCGAAGTCCAAGTTAGTGGGAATTGCGCAATATCGCAATATGATACATAACAGCCCAAAACAACATTTTGAAATTGATTTTTTTTCTTGTTTAAGGTCAACTGAAAATATTCATTGAAGAAATATTTACAATTATCAGGAAAACTCGAATTGCTACGCTTGAGAGACGATATGGAAATCGAACATTTTGAAAAGGTTTTTCCCTATTACAAATAATGAAACAAGAATAAAAAAAAAAACTTGGTTTGATTTCTAGGATGTAACTACTAAGTATACTTTAAGGTAAATTTTTTGGGCACATTTTTTCGGCTTGTCTCAATTATAGTTATTGGAACGTACGACAAGTTAACATCCAATGTTCTAAACCATTTCGATTTTTTCAAATGTTTCTGATTAGTTTATAACATTTTGCTTCAATTTTTATAAGTATAAAATTTCCCGGAACTCTCGACCAAATTTCCCGGGAATCGAGAGGTCTAAAAATGGTCGATTTCCCGGGAATTCCCGCACGTCACCTTCTAGTGTCGAGTGGACTTTTTGTAAAATTATCATTTACAATATTTTTCTATCGACATATTGAGGACATTTTAATTGTAATAAATCACATTTTGGCTTCAAATAAGAGATAAAATTTTAGATTTGTTCAACTTTCAAAAACTGTTAAATTAACCACACAAAAATAGCGACATCTCATACCCTTAAGGTAAGAACAAGATTGTCCGTCAGACCTGGACGCAAACGCAAAATTTTGCGCCTGTCATCATAGCCTGCCAGCCATCGACCATTGAACAAAGCAACCCCTGTATATTGTTCGACTGACAGTTGTTGGAAAAATCAAACTGGCACAGCGTTCTGCGTTCACCACTGCGTCAAACGGACAATCTTGTTCTTAGCTTTAATGTCGTGACGGTTGAACAAGGGCGTCTGTGTGATTGTGTGATTGTCCCTACACCCGTTCCAAACTTCCGTTGCTGAGGGGGGTTGGGAAATTTCTTTTGATATATGCACACGCACAGGTATTTGTAACAACAAAATTCGTACAAAAAACATATGTGCGAGGGTGTACAGATTACTGAATATAAGATGACGATTTGTTTGATCAAGCGAACGCCTGTGAACTGGACCAAGCCGCCGGCGGGTATGAGAATTATTCATTCATTTCATTCATTCATTCACACAAAAATAGCAATCATATAGCTTATATTTCTATAACAATGTAACGTAAAGAATAACAAAAAAATATGTCCATGCAAAAGAAAGTAAATTTTACAATAATTCTTTAGCAAACAGTTTTGTAATATTGAGAATATTGGAATTTAATCATCAATTAAGTAAAAAAGTACAACTTTCCCAGGTCCTGAGGGGAACATCCGTGAAGAGAATCGAGGCCGGCATTTACAAAGCGGATTCAGTGACAGTTTATTAATTAACTTAATGTTAGCATTCCCTAGGTTGTCTTCCTAAGGTGTCTTGATAAGAGTCCAGTTTGTACCATGATCTACCGCTTTCGAAACGAATTAAGAAGTTTAAAAAATGCAGAAAAAAACCTTTTCATCGTTAATTTTTGAACTTCTAACTGTTAACAAGCAATTTAAATTTGTAATTTTTTGTCGGTAAAAGAAGTGTTGATAGTGTGATCCTGCAAAAGTGATTTTAATACATTTTGATTGATACTAGAGTGTAACAAAAATGACTTTTTGGTGGGCATTCAAGGGTTTGTAACGGTGGGCATACTAAGCCCAAATCCAAAATATGAGCTTGATTGGACGTAACAGGAGCTGGCGCTTTGCATTTGAATTTTAAATAGAGTTTAACCCGCAAAAAAGATTTTTTTCTAAAAATTCACTTTTTGAGGCATTTTGGCCACTAACGTGTTTATTTTTAACATCATTGGTGTGTAGGCCAGATCCTTGCGCATCTTTTGGTATATATAACATTGAAATTTGGAGCACCCTGGAGCTCGGTACAGGCCTTCAAACTTTGGCATTTTTTCGAAAAATCGGTCCCGGCAAAAAAGATATGCGTCGCGCCTCGCGACGCCCTAGACGCCATTTGATTTTGCCGGGGCCGATTTTTCGAAAAAATGCCAAAGTTTGAAGGCCTGTACCGAGCTCCAGGGTGCTCCAAATTTCAATGTTATATATACCAAAAGATGCGCAAGGATCTGGCCAACACGCCAATGATGTTGAAAATAAACGCTTCAGTGGCCAAAATGCCTCAAAAAGTGACATTTTTGAAAAAATATTTTTTTACGGGTTAAATCCCATTTAAAATTGAAGGGCGGAGCGCCAGCTCCTGTTACGTCCAATCAAGCTCATATTTTGGATTTGGGCTTAGTATGCCCACCGGGACAAACCCTTGAATGCCCGCCAAAAAGTCATTTTTGTTACATCCTAGTATGTATACATTGAGAATTGATAGAAGTCAAATTCAATACTGTTTGAATGTTGATTTGAGGTTTTGGGACCAAATCAAGATTGGGCAATATTTTATTACATTATTTCGATTTAATTCTTAAGGGGAAGTCCATTAGGCATCATCCATAAAGTACGTCACGTTCTGAGGGAAGAGGGGGGTTTTGAGAAAAAGTGACGTTGCGTGTTAAAAGCATAGAGAAATCGTGACAAAGGGGGGTGGAATAAATTTTGGCTGATTTTAATGTGACGTACTTAATGGATGACACTTTATCCACATCCACGTAGACACTTTTTTGAAAATTCTGGACCCACCCACCTCCCTTGCTGACAATTTTTCATGCAAAAAATGTGTTTATGGAGCATAGACAATCGCTAAGGGAGCGTTATTTTATTACGTAACGCAAAAATTTGGATTTTTAGACCCCCCCTCGAAACAAAATTTCCATATTTTTTTTCCATAATTTTAAAAAAAAATTTATGGAGCTTAACACGGCGATCAGTAGTGCGGTGCCTGTGTGGACGCGCAGTCCTGTTTTTTCGTGTTATTTTCCGTCTCTTTTGTGTCGCTATTTGTGTACATGGGGTGATTGGATTTCTTCTTCTTCTTTTTTCATTTATTTTTTGTTCGCGCGTTCGTTGGCCGATGAATTTTATTTTTTTTCTCTTTATATAGTTTTCGATAGAAACGATCCGATTTTTGTTTTTTGAGACAAGCAAGTCGTATTGCTGGATTAAGTTCTTTCCATATCATCGAGGATCGGAAGGCACGTCGACGGATATGTTTTAAGGCTTATGATATAAAATAATTTTAATGAGTGAAGCCCTTCCTACATGACCGTTGATCGGAAGGCACGCCGACGGAGAATTTCTGGAGAATCGCGGTCGAATTAATACTATATTTAAATCCCTAGATAGGTATCTTTCCGCAGCCGGCTGCCTTAGATTTTTAAAATTTCAACCGATAAACAAATTGCTCATGGTCGCATCACCTACCACAGTGAATCCTGACCTCATACCCATCTTACTAACCCCTCAAAACTCATGTGATACTTTGTCGGAGACGCAGTCGATTTGGCGGTCCCATCACTCAAGTATCGGCCAACATTCCCATCCACTTCCCCGTGTCTTACCACTGGTCGTGGCCGGCGTCGGTATTGACCAGCACGATAGGGACCTTTGAAAATTGCGAAGGGGTGATGATTGGTTCCTACTTTTCATCTGTGGTCCACGGAGCAATGTTTGGGGGTCCTGGTCAATAACGAAGTAGCAGCTACGGGTAGACACCAATGCTATGCTATGCTAATTGTATGGAGCTTAACACGGCCTCCGACCCCCCTCCCCCCAACTGCGTTACGTAATAAAAGAACGCTCCCTAATACCCTCCCCCCCTTAAAGTTTCCACGTGGACAATGCATTACGGGATTCACTCAGCTATCAAAATAGCTGGCACAAAAAATAAAGCCAGCTTTGATCGAGCAATGTATACATACATCATTGGAAAGGAAAAGTAGTGATTTTTTATTGCTATTTTTACGGCCAAATGATGTTTGTGGTTTAAAATCGTAGAAAATAGGAAAAAACAAGAAATTTTGTAGGGGCCACATTTTTATTGTACTTTTTAACAGTTTCTACAGAGCAGACCTCAAATTAGTAATTTTAAATTGAAAAAATGAACAAAAACAGAAAATCGTGTCTACAGCAAAATCACCTCAATGGCGTATACATCATATCGCCGTAAAACGGCAGTATATTATATATATAAAAAAAATTCGTCGGTTTTGTTCGAACGCGAATCAGTTCAATACGGAGCGTCGGATCGAGGAGCTCTTTGTTGCGTTGGGTTCGTATAAGTCCAAGGAAGGTTCTTACGCTAACTAATTGATACTTTGGCCACTGTGGAACCGATTCCGGAGCATCGGTAAATTGTATGGGAAAAGCTGCGTAAAATCAAATTTTGATCACAGGAGGCTGAAAAAGCAAACAAGCTAAAAACGTCAGGAAACCTAAAAAGGGCAGGATGAAGTTTGCCGGGAAAAACTTGTTTTTTTAGAAAAATTGATCCCAGCAAAATCAAATGGCGTCGCAACGCATATGTTTTTTGCCGGGGCCGAGTTCGGTAGTTGGAAAAATCTGTAAAGTTTGGAACGGTAAACTATCTGTCAAAATGATCAAAATATAACTGAATATTGGTTGTACGATTAACTATAATGAACTTCATTACCGAATTTTGGTAAGTTTTTACCGAGTTCGGTAATTCACTTTACCGGACTGTACTGCCCATGATCGCATAAATGTCCCATATGCATTTTGATCGTTTTTGAGTTGATGATGCAGTTTGGTTCAAAATCGTGTGCTCTTTCAGAAAAGCCTATAATTTCCAGTACTTTGTTCTAGAAATCAGGAGGAAATCCAGTTTTTTCACGAAAACTTAACACGTAGCCTTATGTTTGGGACAAACTTCAAATGCGTTTTTCTCAGCATGTTGTTTTTGCATATGGGACATTTATGCGAACATGGTCAGTGTACAGCTGCTAAATAATTTTTAAACTATACCGAAAAATCTAAGGGTGTTTATTTGCCGCTAACTTTTAAACATTAAAAATGTATACTTAACAGAACATAAATAATAAAAACCGAGCAGAAAAAATCATAATTTGATATGAACATCCAAGAGAGTAAAATGTATTTCATATATTCTAAAATTTATAATTTAACGCATAACAAAAATGCTTTCTTCAGAACTTCAACCCAACTGATACGAGGCGTCGTCATTTCAAAATACGCCGTAAATATGATCCCCCAGACAGTGTTTATTCTTTCGCCGAAAAAAAAAGTCACCACCTCACACAAGTCCTTCCAGCAAACGACGACTACAACAACAAACCCCAAAACATTTGAACAAAAACTGACCGGCACCGATCGGAGGGGGATAGATGTTTGTAACGACTGAGACTCTGTATGGCTGCCACATAATACGTTTGCCGGTTGTTGATAAGGTGTCGTATATACGGGTGTGATCCCCATCGTACCGAAAGGAAGCTGTATAAATGACGGTCTACCGCTGGGTCAGTGGATCAGTCGTCGGACAGGTCTACAGTTGACCGGATCGTGCAAGTGCCCCCTCCCTGGGAAGAAAGCAAACTCTAATTGGACACTGGGAATGAAGTTTTTTGTGTGTTAATCAAGGAGGTTCTATTCGGGGGCAGTTTATGCTCTTCATTCAGTGATTAACGAGTGTACAAAGAGACAGTTCTAGAAGATGAGTGCGGCAAGTGTATCAGCAGTGGCAGCCGAAGCTAAAACCAATGGACATGTTAGTATATTGGATTTAGTGCGAAAAGCGTCATAATTATACCAAACATTAGTGAAATTGATTGCATTTTCCAAAAAGTTGAAGAACAAACGTCTGGAATTTGTTCCCAAAATTTAACCGTAAAAAAACGACATTATGAAGCCTCAAAAGAGACGTTACGCGTTGCATTCATCCAATGTCATGGAGATGTAACCTGATCCGGTATTCCGGCGGCAGCAGCAGAAGTGATCGTAAACATGGTGGCACGTTTCGTATAAAACAGTTTGTGAAAAAAAACTTCTTTTGATGATGGTTACGACTGTTAAAATAACATTTTAAGTGGGTGGTGATTAGCAAAGTTCAAATGTGTGATAATATTGGGAGTGTAAAGTGAAGCAGAGTGAAAAGAACAAAAAATAACAAGAATTTAGAACATTTATGTCTATTATATTCATTGAAGATTTACAAAATTTAGTTAAGTTAGAATTATTATAATTCGCATACACTATTTGATATTGACGCACTGAAAAAATGCTTATTGATCTTGAAATGAACGAAATGAGCATTGAAACATATTTTTCCTAATTTGACAAGAAATTGCTAGTTCCGATCTTTTTCGACTCAAGACTATTCTAACTTTTTAGATAATCGAACATTTCCGTGCCAGCCAAAAGTCAATTTCTGGAGTTTTTTTTTAAAAAAGGTCCAAAAAACCAAATTTTCAGTTTTTTGCTTTTTGGGTGTTTTAAGACCCCTGCCTCAAGGCGGTTTCAAAAACACCCAAAAAGCAAAAACTGAAAATTTGATTTATTGGACCTTTTTTTTTTTAAAAAAAACTCCAGATTTTAGTTTCGAGCGAATGTTAGAAATGCCCTGATTTGGGATAAATAAAATTGCATTTTTCTCTTCCTGGCTTGAACATTACACAATTAACGTCAAATCTCTGGCTTTCGATCTTCTCGATATCAATATTGCATCTGCTGTCAATATATTTTTTAGTCCCTCCAAGAAGCATGCTTTGATTTTTCGTTCTATAATTTGATACCTCCCGCTCTCGACGGTCCCTTCAATATCGACAACGAGGGAGTCCACATGAAATTAAACATGTGCTGTGAATATTCCGACTTTGATTTGTGTATTTTTAACATAACGTTTCCGAAAAACTATATTGAAATATAATGAACTCAGCATTGCCTTGCTGGATAAATGTACGACTTTTAAAGAGGATTTTTCAGTGTGGTTAATGGGTTACATACATGTAAATTGACAAAAAAAGTCAGAGTTTGGTGTGAACACAAATTAATTTTATTTAAAATCTGCATTCAGGGCCTTTACATATACATTTTCACCTATTATCAAAACAAATTTAAAAACATTTGGTTGTATCATTGCCGAGATATAGATATTTGAAGTTAACAGTTTCAAAAAAACGGGTGCCACGATATCACTACTTGATACAGCCTTGACCAAATCGGCTCAAAATTTTTGGTGAAGACTCGTTAAACCGGTCCTGTGTGCATGACAAAGGCCGATTTCCTAAAAAAAACTCATTTAAAAAAAAAAAAGATAAAAAAATATTTTTGTGTTTTTTCATATAAAAAATCGGCAGTTTTTAATATTTGTATTTTGTAAAAAAAAAGCAAAACTTCACATTCGAACTTCTTCATGCAAACGGAATATGTCTTGAGAGTCTTCATCCCGAATTTCAGCCAATTTTGTCCATCCTATCTCGAGATATCGTGGCACCCATAAATCAACTCGGTGTTTCGAGAAAAACGCTCAGATAGTTTGACAGTCCGCTTTGCGCCCGGGAAAATGTTGAGCTTAAAAATCGTATCTGCCTCAGTTAAATCATGTAATATCTTCATGAAACTTTCAGGAGTGATTGAAAATCATCTTTTTACTGGATTCAATAAATTTTCTGTAATATGAAATTTTGTGATTTTCTACATGTACACAGCTAAAAAAGTAGTAATCCAGCTGCGTGTAAAAGGCCTGAGTGTAAAATAAAGATTGCATTATTTTATGCAATTTTATGTGATTATACACCCTGAAATGTTCTACATATTTCAGTATGGGAAACCTACTTGACCAAAATGTCATGCTCATATATGCGTTTTTCATTGGTCTGGAGGCCGAGTGGGCTAAGGCGCCAGTTCTTACTATTGGTGCTGGGTTTGAACCCGTCGTTTGCAACTTTTTTTTGTGTCTGCAAAAATTGTACATGCAATGTGCAATATTAGGTGTTTGATGTGCATACTTTTGCATGCGATTTTACCATCGGATTTTTTGCTGTGTATGTAACCCTTTAATTCATGAACCAAATAGTGTTGATAAGAATTACTATTTCGTCGCCGTCGTGCTAACTTTTCGTACGTGCATTTTGGGCCAAATTGAGTTAAGAACGCCATTTTGTGCAGTTCACAGTGCCTCACCTTCACAGACCCCAAAATTCGATTTCAATCTTGAGATATTCAACGAAATCCGAAAAAAAACTCCCAGCATTTTTGTCACTTTTCATATGAAAGTAGTTTCAAACTTGGCGTACTATCTTGACACTCCCTGAAAATTGATGTCAGTGCGACAACTGGCCAAAGGGATTTCAGGCCAGAACGCGTTTGACACACGTACAAGTTAGACTACCGTAAACATTTGTAATTATAACTCTGGACTCCGGCAACCAAATTCAACCAAACTTCGGGACAATGCACAAAATGGTCAGCCACACAAAACGTGTTTGTTACTGTTTACATTGCGTGTTTTCGTTTTTGTTTATTCAAGGTCACACATTAAAACGCGTTTTTCTCGGAACGCCGCAATGGCGGGTGCGACAAGATAGCACGACGACGTCGATTTGTAACAAGTGCTGAATAGGTGATCTTTTCGGCACTCAAATGAGTGCTTTAATGATAATTCAGTTTGTTTCATTTTGGTGATGATTAGTATGTCATTTCGTCACTAACAAAATATATTTTCTCAATTTAGCAGATGACTATTTCGACGTGTATCTTGTCGTATGCCGTTTTTGACGTTTCTAGAAAATGCGTTTTAAGGTTTGGCATTTGATATAAATATCTTAAGCAGGCAATGTAAACAATAACGAACATGTTTTGTTTGGCTGACCGTTCTGCGCATTGTTTATATATTTTGTTGGAATTGATGGATGGAGTTACAATAAATGGCATCTGACTAAAATTTCCTTTAGCAAGTTGTCGCACTTGCAGGGTGTGTCAGGATAGCACGATCTGATCGAAACAACATTTCATATGAGAAGTGTCAACATTGCAAGGAGTTTTTGCGATTTTTGTTACAAAAAAAGATGTTTCATGGTCTTTCCCTTTTTGCACAATATTTCTATATAGAAACGTCTGAATACGTCTCTCAATAACAATAAAAAATGCAATCCAACTCGATTCAACCATTACGCAACATAATTCAACCTTGACCGAAAGGTCATTCCTCCACTTTGATTACCACCCAGACATGCTCTTATCGCTCCTCTCCACTCCAATTCCAGCACAATGGTAGCGATCGCGTAGAAGACCTCAAAATAGCCATCATCGGCCAGAGCAACTTCGCGGCCGAGGTGCTGGAAGTGCTGCTCGAGCGGCACCACATGGTGGTGGGTGTGTTCACGATCGCCGATAAAGGCTCCCGCGAGGACGTGCTGGCCACTACGGCCCGCCATTACGACATTCCTGTGTTCAAGGTCGCGGCATGGCGCCGAAAGGGCGTCCCAATTCCGGAGGTGTTGGAGAAGTACCAGTCGGTGGGGGCGAACTTGAACGTGCTGCCATTCTGCAGTCAGTTCATCCCGATGGAGGTCATTGACGGGGCCAAGTTTGGCAGCATCTGCTACCATCCGTCGATCCTGCCGAGGCATCGCGGGGCGAGCGCCATTTCGTGGACGTTGATCGAGGGTGATGACACGGCTGGGTTTTCGATTTTTTGGGCTGACGACGGATTGGACACGGGTCCGATTCTGCTGCAGAAGCAGTGTCCGGTGGTTGGGGATGACACGCTGGATACGCTGTACAAGCGATTTTTGTACCCGGAAGGAGTGACTTCGATGGCTGAGGCTGTGGACGCGATCGCCGAGGGAACTGCTCCAAAGATTCCGCAGACGGAGATTGGAGCGACGTACGATCCGGCGCTGTTCCGCGAGGAGAACCAATACATCAACTTGAACCAGCCGGCGCTGAAGATTTTCAACTTTATCCGGGGGTTGGACTCCGTCCCGGGAGCGCTAGCGATCATCGAAGAAGACGATGGATCGGAAAGTCCGGTGCGGCTGCACGGTGCTTCACTGTGTGGTCCGGCAGCGCTGGAGAATGCCAGGCCGGTTCGTTTCAAGGGAGCGGCGGGTCCAGCGTTCGTCGATCGAGAAGGTATCTTTATCACTGGAGTCGATGGACGGTTGGTTAAGGTGAAGCGACTCAAGAAGGGCAGCAAGATGATTCAGGCGAGTCAATGGTTTGCGCAGGTTGGGAAGAAGATCGTTCCGTTGGAGTTGAATGAGCGGGAGCAGGAGATGGAGGGGATATTGAAGGACATCTGGAAGTCGATCCTGAAAGTGGACATTGAGTCAGATACGGATTTCTTCGCGTGTGGAGCTGGATCAATGGATGTGGTTCGATTGGTCGAGGAAGTGAAAGATGCTTTGGAGGTACCGTTGGAAAACGAACACCTGTTCATGGCTCCTAGCTTTGTAGAGTTTCTAAATGAAGTAATCAGTAGGATTCGAAACGGTGCTGGAGAAGCGAGTGCTGGTCCAGCTTACGACGGAGTTGTTCTACGCGAAAACAAGAAGGTGATCTCCGTTCCAACGCAGATGTTTGTCAACGGACAGTTTATCGATGCAGAGAACAAGAAAACGTTGGACATTGTGAATCCGACGACTGAACAAGTAATCTGCAAGGTAGCAGCTGCATCCGCATCGGATGTAGATAACGCGATCAGGTGTGCTCACGAAGCGTTCAAAGGTAGCTGGAACCAAGTGTCCGCACGGGAGCGAGGTCTGTTGATGTACAAGCTGGCGGATCTAATGGAACAGCACAAGGAAGAACTTGCCACGATCGAGTCTATTGATTCTGGAGCAGTGTACACGCTGGCGCTGAAGACGCACGTCGGCATGTCGATCGATGCGTGGAGGTATTACGCCGGATGGGCTGACAAGATCGAAGGTTCAACGATTCCGGTGAATCCGGCGAAACCGAACAACGTACTAACGTTTACGAAGCGGGAACCGATCGGGGTTTGTGGACTGATCACCCCCTGGAACTACCCGCTGATGATGTTGTCCTGGAAGATGGCAGCCTGCATCGCGGCTGGCAATACCGTGGTCATTAAACCTGCCCAAGTATGTCCGCTGACGGCGTTGAAGTTCGCTGAACTAACGGTGAAGGCAGGATTCCCAGCGGGGGTAATTAACGTAGTCACGGGAAGCGGATCGATCACGGGGCAAGCGATATCCGAACATCCGCTGGTACGGAAGCTCGGCTTCACTGGATCTACCCCGATCGGGAAGAAGATCATGGCGGCATGCGCAGAGTCAAACATCAAAAAGTGCTCGATGGAGCTGGGTGGAAAGAGCCCGCTGGTTATCTTTGCCGATTGTGACCTGGACAAGGCGGTTCGGTTGGGAATGTCTTCGGTGTTCTTCAACAAGGGTGAAAATTGTATTGCCGCTGGTCGGCTGTTTGTGGAGGACGCCATTCACGACGAGTTTGTGCGGAAGGTGGTGAAGAACATCAAGACTATGGCAATTGGAGATCCGTTGAACCGAGGTACTGCACATGGTCCACAGAACCACAAGGCTCACATGGACAAGCTGATCGAGTACTGTGAGATCGGAGTCAAGGAAGGAGCCAAGCTGGTGTACGGAGGCAAGCGAGTTCCGAACAAGAAGGGATTCTTCTTCGAACCAACGGTGTTTACGGATGTTGAAGATCGCATGTTCATCGCCAAGGAGGAATCGTTCGGACCGATCATGGTGATCTCCAAGTTCCACAGCAGTGACTTTGACGCGTTGGTTCAGCGGGCGAATAGCACCGAGTACGGACTGGCCAGTGGAGTGTTTACCAAGGACATCCGGAAGGCGCTGCTGTTCGCGGAGAAGGTGGAAGCCGGAACGGTGTTTGTCAATACTTACAACAAAACAGACGTGGCTGCGCCGTTTGGCGGGTTCAAGCAGAGTGGGTTTGGGAAGGATCTTGGTGAGTTGCATAAGATTTTTTTTGTGCTACAGTTGTTTATTTTGTTCTCTTTTCATTGTAGGAAAGGAAGCTCTTAACGAATACCTCAAGACAAAGTGCGTTACTATTGAATACTAGAAAGAGGACTACTTTCCAATACCAAATAATGAGTTTCACCAAGTATTGCTTAGGAGACGTGCATTTATTACATTAAGTCGCTTTTCGTGTGAACAAATAAATTATAGAATATCACTGTTGTCCAAACATTTAGTAAAGAAAGCCTCTCCCTCGTTTTCAACTTGTTCGGTATCAGCCGGTAATTCTTCTTCAGCCGGTTTCGACTCGGCGTCTTCCAACTCCGCGTTCAAATCACCAGCTTGTTCCGGCTCAATCGCATCTTCGTCCAACTGGTTCGGCTCACCATCCCCACCGCCAGTCTCATCCCAAGCCGTCACCTTGTTCAGCGCCTCGACTAGCTCTTCCGTAACGCCCTCGTCGACCTCGATCAGCTCCAACTCGTTCGCGCTGGACTCTCCGTTAGTGGCGATACTGACCTTCCGACTCAGAATCAAGTACTCGTCAAACAAACTGTTCGACAGACGGCGCTCCAGCTTGCGGCAGGCCTTGTCCAGGTTTGAGGCCGTTTCCTGCTGATCCTGCTCGCAGTGACAGCGGATAAACTGACGGAACTTCTGGATGATGGGATGCGAGTCCAGGTTGATGTTCTTGCGGAAATCGTCAATGTTGTCGTACTGCTTCCAGTATTGGTCCACTTCGGTGTTCAGGCACTGGGTAATCGCTGAGTCACCGGACAACTCGCCGGCGGCTTCGGTTACAATGTTGTACAGCTCATCCTCGGTGATTTGGTCGATTTCCTCTTGGATCTCGATGAACTTTTGGTAGACTGGATCCTGGGCTAGCCCTTCAATCTCGGGTTCTTGAATTGGAATCGGTTTTGGGGAGGATAAAATGTCTAGAACGGTGCGTTTCGGGAGTAACAAGGCGGCCATATCATCGTCAGTTAAATCTTCTGAAGAGTCTATTGAGCTGTCTAGTATCGGAGTTGGTGCACGGAGAATCTCATTCTCGCATCTATTTATGATGTGCTCTATCATTTGCTGGGCCACTTCTTTGGCTTCTTCTGCGGCGTCGCTCTCGTCAGAGGTCTCTTCTACCTCCAACTCTTCCGGAATCTCTTCAATCTCTTCAGCAAAATCAAGTTTCTTTCCCGTTTTGGGGAGGTCATCGTTTATGTTCTGAATCAAATCATCAACCTTCCGAAGCTTCTCGCTAATTTGCTCGTAATCATCCATAATATTTGCCATCTGGTCGTGAATCTGATCAATGTGGGCGTTGTAGCGATCCTTCTGGGCGGTCACCCGATCAATCAGCACTTGCAGCTTGTCCTGATCCTTGCGGAAGGCATCCAGACGGTACTTTTTGAAGTTGTGAACCTCTCCACCGATTGAGAAATCCTGCTCATCCAAATCTAGATCGACCTGCTCTTGTTGAGCGATCAACCGATCAATGATCTTCTCCTTTGACTCGTTCGCCTCAACACGCGCTTCGTTGATCTTCGCTTCGTTGGAGTTCTTCTCCATCGTCTTCAATACCCCTTCGTATATAATGGGCTCAGTTCGCTTATTCTTCGCCGTCTGTGGTCGATCCATACGGGTTTTGTTCGGCGGACTATCAAAGACATTCGCAGCACGGAAGAACTTCTTGTACTCGTCAATGTACTGAGCGATAGACTTGTCCCGCCGCACGTTATCCGGGTAATTTGGAGGCGCCTCTTCTTCCTCCGAGTCGGTAGAAGTCGTTGAATCCGGTTGGTAGCGAGTCGCCAACTTGCGGTTTTTAACCGGAACGATCTTATCGAACATGTCTTCGTCTTCAGATGAGTCTGTACCTGAGGTCACCGATAGGCTGCTGCTCTTGCCGTCCCGATCGTCGTTGGTTATTTCCGTGGGTTCAGAGTCGGAAGCGTTCACATCAACGACGGTGTACGTTTTGCCTTGGGACGACGATGGGCGCGATTCGACCTTGCTGATGAGTTCGCCTTCCTTGGTCTCCAGCGAGATCGAAATGTCTTCTTTGTTCTCGATCACCACGTTCAGCGTGTCGTCTTCCAGCTCCGTAGACTTGACCTTGTCCATGTTCTTCGGGATGGGAGCTACGGGTGGATCATGCTCAATCTCTTGCTGCGGCGAAGATTCCTCGCTTCCCTCGGTATGAATCTCTTCAACGAGCGTCTTTGGCTCATTCTGATATTCACTTTCGGTTGGAAAATCGGAACAATCTTGATCAAGATCGTCATTAGACTTGTCATCATCGTCAAACTGCTTTTCATCATCTGTAGGAATCTCCTCGATCAAATTCTTCTTTGGCAGGTCACCAATCCCGTTGATCGAAGTAAATGTCTCCTGAACAACGTTTTCTTCCTCTTGATCACAATCTCGATCTTCCTCCCCACCCTTCTCATCATCAATGCCACAGACGCCTCCAGGGCGGTTCGGCTTGAAGCGTTGGAAGATGTTCATCGAGCCTTCGCTGCTCGGGGTCTTGCAAAACAGCTTCTCCACGTCATCCCAGGCTTGCTCGTTGCTCACCTCGTTGATTTCCAGCACTGGTTCGGCAGCCGGTTTGCTCTTTTTTGCCGGGTTCTCATCCTCTTCGTCGCTGCTTGTTTTGAGCTAAAATGGATTTTCTTTACTTTATAGATATTTTCGAGAAAATTGTGAAAGTAAATCCTTACCAACTCCGGTTCTCCATCGCCCTTGTGTCGCATTCTTAGTGTTGCTGAAATCAATTCGATCAAAACTATACTCGAAAAACCACTTCCAACTAGAAACTCACCGTTAATGCTGCGTCGAATCTTCCGTTGCTCTTCCTTCTGCCAGCGTTTCAGCTCCTTGCGCTCTTCTTCGAATCCGCCTCGTTTCCTGTGGAAATATCATCAAGAATCAACTTGATTTTTATTCCATAAAAAAAGATGATCTCACCAAGCTTCGGCACAAGCGCGATCGCGATCAAACACGGGACGTGAGTCCAGATAGGTTAGAGATTTCTGAAAAGAATTTAGATTTTTGGCTATTTTTATCGTAAAGCATGAAGTTCCAAATTACACATTCCAAAATCAGCGTCTTTCTGTACGAAGGTATTTCATTGACCACCGGATTTCCGGTTAGGGTAAGTACGCGGAGTGATTTCATGTCGCTCAAAATCTAGAACAAAAATTGACGGTAAATAAATAAAAACAATTCAAGTACATAAATCAAGAACCGCACCTTGACGATGGCGATGTCTTCGATTCGGTTATGGGAAATGTCCAGCACCGAAACAAAGTGGCAATCTCTAAGCTGGTCCAGGCTGTCGGCCGTTTTAAGATAATTATGTGATATGTTCAGAGTGTTGAGAACGGGAAGGATCTCTGGAAATTTCAAAATAACGAAAATATTGTTGATTTTTTCATAATAATAATAATTTACCAAAAATTGAACAAATTTCAGCAAAAAATTTAAAAAAGGGTAAATTAGCCTAGCCTAGTAAACAACCCTGATTTTCAAAATCTTCAGTCGAAAAGTATTACAAAATCATCAAAGTTATACTTCTGTATCAATATTAGCAAAGTATCAAAGGATTTATGATAATATTATTTTTATATTTTTAGCGTTTTCAACTCGAAATTTAAAATCATAAAATAGATTAAGGGGTTACATACATATAGAAAATCACTAAATTTTATATTACAGATTATTTGATAAATCCACTCAAAACATGATTTTTAATCACTCCTGAAAGATTCATGAAGATATTTAATGATTAAACTGAGTAAGAGACGATTTAAGTTCAAAATTTTGCCATGCGCAAAGCGGGCTGTCAAACTTTGTTGGCGTTTTTTTCTAAACCCCGAGTTGATTTACGGGTGCCACGATATCTCGATATGGGATGGACCAAATTGGCTGAAATTTTAGGTGAAGACTCTTAAGATGTATCCCGTATGCATGATGAAGCCCAATTTTTAAAATTAGCTTTTTTAAAAAATACAAAAATCAGAAAAAAACGGTTTTTTAATATGAAAAACACAAAAATATTTTTATCTTTTTTTATAATAAACTTTTTAAAAATCGGGCTTCGTCATGCACACGGAATCGGTTTAACGAGTATTCACCAAAATTTTGAGCCGATTTGGTTAAGATATCGTGGCACCCGTTTTTTGAAACTGCTAACTTAAAATTGCTATACCTCGGCAACGATGCAACCAAATATCTTCAAATTTGTTTTGAAAGTAGGTGAAAATGTATATTTTAATGCCATGAAAAAAGAATTTGAATAAAGTTGAAGTGTGTGCTCATACTAACCTCTGACTTTTTTGCCAATATACATGTATGTAACCTCTTAACAAAGACTTGTTTGAATAAAATACTTAAATAGGCATCACAGTAAAATAGTGTGTTAATTTGCAAACTGTAATTTTGGAAGGTTTAATATTTCCTATTTCATGATGTAATTTAGAATGAAAAAGTGGCAGTACACCAAAAGAGTGTTAAAAATACATATTTTCAGAGGAAAAATTACACATTTTTTTCTGATGCAGAACTAGACTGTCAATCGAGAAATAAAATAAATGCAAGACGTTTAAATGGAATTAACCTTCCAGCTGTTTAAATAAATTTCAGAAAACCTTGTTTAGTGTAACTCCAAGTTGCCGATTTATCACCACGATGATTTTTAAGATTACATAAAATGCTTACCATTTCCGCAATTTTCAATCTTGTTGATGTAGTTGTGAGACAAGTTCAGTGTATCGAGCTGCTTGCAGCTATCCAAGTTTTCAATTTTCTAAAAAAAATAATTTTAAATTTGATTTCCATATCCAAAACTCCATTTCTATTAATCTCTCACCGTAATCAAATTATTCTGTAGATACAGACACTTGAGCTGACTTTGGTTGTCCAGCCCGCTGATGGCCGAAATGGCGTTACACTCCAGCCAGAGGCACTTTAGTCCGACGTACTCTTCGAGCGATTCTATTGCGTTGTAGCCTGGAAAGGGAAAAAAACTTAAAATATCACCTCCATCGGCACCCGGCAACAAACTGATTGAACCAAAATAATGCAAAAAAAAAGACGGTGCAAATTAATTGATTTTTTCCTTCCGTTACCCGAATAGTGCAGATAGAGGATGTCGTTGAGGTGGGGGGTGATGTAGAGTTTGTTCTTCTTGCACGAATCCACGATGGACTTTTTGGTCATTCTGGAAAGAATAAGTTATTGAGTAGAATTCTAAACCGTTCAAGGATCTACTTACTTTTTAGGTCCAAAGGACGACTCTTCGGCACTTTCTCGGACCATTTTTGAGGTAAAATTTTCCCTCTAATAGAAGAGCACTGGCCGTCACCTTCCAAGTGCAACGAATTCACGGTGAAAATAAATAGAACGGTGAAAAATAACAACATGCTTGGTTGCCCTAGCAATGCCATTGTGGCGGTGACTCCGCAACGTGGCACGTGTGCGCTTGTGATTATGGCACGAGGCTGCGATGCGCTGGGGTGGTAGGTTTGGCGCCAAAACAGAAACCGGCCCGTGCGGTAGAGCTTTCTCAGCTTCGACGACGTTGTTGCAGAACGGTTATAGCAAGTTTTGTAGAGGAGAGCTTGCTATCGATGAATGGGAAAAAGCTTCATGGTATAATATGGCAAAGCTCGAGTGTTTCGTCGAGTTTAACATTTGATTTTAATTACACATGGCATTGGTAAGAGCGATATTTTTAAGTACCACCTAGTCATGAAATAGCAAGCAGATCTGGGTCTGTCTGAATCCTGTAAGAATGGTGGAACTAGAGGGTGACGATTCTCGAGATTTTCAATTTCCCGGGAATCGAGAGTTGAATTTGGCCATTTCCCGGGAATTCCCGGGACCCAGGATTTTTTTGACTTTACCAAGAGTGCCAATAATTTTATAAGGAATGGTCATACATTTGTATCTTTTCAAATAATTCAGTTACAATAAATTCACATTTATTCAAAGAAATGTTAATTTAAGAAGCCTCATTATTTTAAGGAACTAGTTCAACCTTTAGATTTTTCTTAGAATCTGTAAATACAAGTTCGTTTTTTGAGCTTTTGGGGACTCAAAACTGCAGTTTAAAATTTTACGAATCTTAATTCGCACAGAGTGATTTTTCAAAAGTTGCACAAGCTTGTTGCATGAACTTGTTATTAGTTTTCCGTGAAGTTAAAAAATAGCAAAAATATGATTTCCCAGTATCGAGATTTTTTCAATGTGATACATAACGACTCAAAACAACTATTTGAACTTGTTTTTTTTTCTTTTTAAGGTAAACTGGAAATATTCATTGAAGAAATATTTACATTTATCAGGAAATGCGAATGTTCACAAATATCGGACCTTAACAAAGATTAAGACAATCTTTACAGAATGCTAGAGTTTTTTCTTCTAATATATAATCTAATATTGAGGTTGAAGAGAAACACAAAATGACTTAATGAGGATACGGAAATTGAACTTATTGAAAAGGGTGTTCCCTCTTAGAAATTACAAATAAAAAAAAATAACAAAAAAACTTTATGCAACAAAATTTCACTTCGAATAAATAAAACTTCAGATAATCGAATCTCGACAAAAAAAAAATTCATTGTCTTATTTTTGATTTTTGAGCTTTAAACTACTCCAAACTACTCTAAGATTATTAGGAAATTTTTAAATTCAAGATTCAAATTTGACTAAAGTGTTGTTGCAGAACACGAATTTGATGTTGAAATACGAAAAAAAAAATTTTTTGTTCCTGATTCGATTATCCGAAGACCCATACAAACCTTCACATAATCGAACTTCGGATAATCGAGTCTGGACTGTATTTCATTTCTGAGATTTAACTGCTACTTTAAGGTAAATTTTGGGCTCCACATTTTTTTGGGCTTCTCTGAATTATAGTTATTGGAATTTTCGACAAGTTAAAATTTACACTTTCTGAATAACAAGATTAGAGAAGCAAAGGTTTATTCGAACTTGAACATTGAACATCCAATGTTCTAAACCATTTCGAATTTTTAAATGTTTTTTTTTTCTGATTAGTTTATAACATTTTGCTTCGATATTTATAAGTAGAAAATTTCCCGGGACTCTCGACCAAATTTCCCGGGAATCGAGAGGTCCAAAAATTGTTGATTTCCCGGGAAATTTTTCTCGGGAATTCCCGCTCGTCACCCTCTAGGTGGAACATTTATGCTAGAATACTGTTAGAATATATCCTCCTCTGTTAGAACTCTGCTAGAATCTTGCTAAAATCCTTTAGCTTTGCATTAGTAACATGGAATCAATCCACAGTACTGGTCAATACAATAAAGCAATAAATGTATGTTTTTGTTTCTGAAAATATGACCAAAAATGTTAGCTCAGATTTCGGTTATACACGCTATGGAATCAGACAAAGAAACAAAGCGCTTCCAGGGATTTTTGGCATTTACAGAGAGATTCAATGGAGACGCTTAGTTTTTCAGAATGTTGTTATTTATTTCACTATTCATAGAATATTGTAATGGCTTTTTGTCTGAAATTTGATCGATTGGATTTCATTTCATTCTGTTTCAACATCCGAAACATTTCAATATTTTCGGGGAGGCCAATTCTTTTTCTAACCGATTTTAAGATTTTAGTTTATTTCATTCCATTTATGTTGAACTTTCACAAGACTTTATTGTAACCCAAGCAAACGTTAGCTAATTGATTTAATGTGAGGTATGCAAAATCAACCTATATATGAAACACATTTGACAGGAACTGAGCAAAGTTGTCTTTTAACATCAATCCTTTTCCCAACTAACCCCGAGTAGGGCGCGGGTAAACGGCTCCCTTCCCACTACACACATTTACACACAAGATCCTCTGTAATTACTCTTAGCTTTAAGAGAAATGTAATTAGAAAAGGCGACTTGGTCCTAACTAGCTCACAGTACCGAAAAAGACCTAATAAAAATAATTTTATGAAAAAAAACTGAGCAAAGTTTGTGTGAATTTAACTATATCTGTCCTGTAGGTATATTAGGATGTGTGTGTGTGTGTGTGTGTGTGTGTGTGTGTGCAACCAACCAAACGGGACCACGCGGTCGCTTCTTACAAATTGAGTTGTTTCCATGTATTTTTAGATCTACATTCTATACATGCAAATAACTCGCATAGGCATTTGGAAGGTGTTAGCTCTGCCGAGCTTCGGTGACCCATTTCTACGCTGGCTAGCCGAGCGCGAGGTACTTCAGCTTTATCGACAAGCCCCGCCCTGAAGAACGTTTGGACCAATCGGATTCAAACGTTATTTAGAACTTCCGAACCCTTGTCAAATGGACAAGGACCCAGCGCGTATATAGTTGATAGTAACAGTATTCCTAATTCCATTCATAGCTCACCAAGTCGCGACGGCCTAGTGGTTAGCATTTTTGCTTACCAATCCAAAGGACGGGGGATCGAACCCCAACTCGTGCGACTTTGATTTTTTCGTTCATGTTCAGAGTTTCAAGATTCATATTTCCTATACTTTCTCGTTGGGAGCAGATGGGAATCGAACCCAGGACCATTCGCTTACAAAGCGAACACCGTAACCAGTCAGCCACGGCCGCTCCTTGTCCTGTAGGTATATTAGGATGTAACAAAAATGACTTTTTGGCGGGCATTCAGGGGTTTGTTCCGGTGGGCATACTGAGCCTAAATACCAAATATGAGCTTGATTGGACGTAACAGGAGCTGGCGCTCCGCCCTTCAATTTTAAATGGGATTTAACCCGTAAAAAAAGATTTTTTCAAAAATGTCACTTTTTGAGGCATTTTGGCCACCAATGCGTTTACCAAAAACATCACTGGCGTATAGGCCAGATCCTTGCGCATCTTTTGGTATATATAACATTGAAGTTTGGAGCATCCTGGTGCTCGGTACAGACCTTCAAAGTTTGGCATATTTTCGAAAAATCGGTCTCAGCAAAATCAAATGGCGTCTCGGGCGTCGCGAGGTGCGACGCATATCTTTTTTTTATGGTGTCGTTTTTTTCGATAAGTCACTATTTTTCAAGAATTTTCGGTAACTTTTTACCCATTCTTTTGAGTTTAGTTTTTGTGGAGTAAGGCTTCTACAAATTTCATTTAAACTTCTTGACCCCCGGCTCAAAATTTTATTGAAATAAAAATTCAAGCCTAATTTCCATTCTTATTATTATTATAGTTTATTTTTGGCACTTTACCATTCGCATTCGTGTCAAGATGCCTTTCTAAATGTATTTGAATGTTGGTTGATATTTAATGATAACGATTATGGATTTGGGGACAGCTCTCTTAGTCATAAAAAGAATTAAATCAAGCGATTTTTTTCTTCAAAGCTTCCCGACATTTCGACTGGTTTAGTCGGACTTCTTCAAAAGAATCTGCAATTTATTTAAAAACAGGTTTGAGAGACAATTGGATTTTTCTTCATTAAACTATTCAAAATCCATGGCAATATTCCAAAAAGTGCATTGGAGGCAATGTTTGGCGCATTTATCGAGTTTTGAATTCACAGAAAATTTACTGAATCCACTAACAAGATGATTTTCAATCACTCCTGAAAGTTTCATGAAGATAGAACATGATTAAACTGAGTTAGAGATGATTTAAAGCTCAACATTTTGCCGTGCGCAAAGCGAACTGTCAAACTTTCTTAGCGTTTTTCTCGAAACACAGAGTTGATTTACGGGTGCCACGATATCTAGAGATGGGATAGACCAAATCGGCGAAAACAATAATATTAAGATTGATTTCCATGACCTTATGCTGAACTCTTAACTAAATATTAAACAAGAAAATTTTAATTAAATGGTTTTAACTTTCAATCATGAAATAATTGATTATTTTTCACGAAAAAACTAACTTAATCCACCTATGTGGTTGATGCCTTCCTCACTTTTACCAACAATCGGTAATATTAGAGAGCCTGGACCTTTTTATTAAAGGTCCAGGCTCTCTAGGTAATATGAGTGGTTTGGACACATATTTCAGCTATTTTTTTAGATCCAGAAAAATAGGTACACATATAAAACTTAAATGGTCATAACTCGAGACAGGGTTGCCAGATTATCAATGTTGTGGACTCGTTGGAAAAGGTTTTCGATTACCTAACCAACGATGGGTCGGATGATGGATCCGGCCTTCGTTTGCATACATGTAATTGAGATCCGGCTTCAAAAAAGTACATAAATATTACTTAAGTGGTCATAACTCGAGACAGGGTTGCCAGATCTTCAATGTTGTGGACTCGTTGGAAAGGTCTCTCAATTACCTAACTGCCGTTTTACGGCGATATGATGTATACGCCATTGAGGTGATTTTGCTGTAGACACGATTTTCTGTTTTTGTTCATATTTTCAATTTTAAATGACTAATTTAAGGTCTGCTCTGTAGAAACTGTTAATAAGTACAATAAAAATGTGACCCCTACAAAATTTCTTGTTTTTTCCTTTTCTCTACGATTTTAAACCACAAACATCATTTTGCCGTAAAAATAGCAATAAAAAATCACTACTTTTCCTTCCCAGTGATGTAGTTATGTATACATTGCTCGATTAAAGCTGGCTATATTTTTTGTGCCAGCTATTTTGACAGCTGAGCGGATCCCTCAATGAATTGTCCACGTGGATACTATAAGGGGGCGGGGGTATTAGGGAGCGTTCTTTTATTACGTAACTCAGCTGGAGGGAGGTGGGGGTGTTGGAGGCCGTGTTACGCTCCATACAATTTTTTAAAAAATTGAATGGAAATTAGGGAAGGGGTCTCAAAATCCGATTTTTTGTGTTACGTAATAAAAGAACGCTCCCTTAGTGATTATCTACGCTACATAAACATATTTTTTGCATGAACAGTTGTCCGCAAGGGTGGGTCTAGAATTTTCAAAAAAGTGTCTACGTGGATGTGGATAAGAGTTCATCCATTAAGTACGTCACATTTAATACGTCAGCCGAAATTTAATCAACCCCCTTTGCCACGATCTCCCTATGCTTTTAACACGCAATGTCACGCTTGCTCAAAACCCCCCTCTTCCCTCAGAACGTGACGTACTTTATGGATGACGCCAAATGGACGTCCCCTTAATAATTAAGTCGAAATAATGTAATAAAATATTGCCCAGTCTTGATTTGGTCCATAATTTCAACATTCAAACAGTATTGAATTTAACTTCTATCAATTCTCAATGTACACATACATCATGGTGAGTAAAATTGGCGTATACATCATTGTTTATTTGCTTAATAAAATGGGCCCCAGAGCAGTTATTTGAAAAATTCTTTCGTCAGGAGGTTGCTTTTAAGATTATTTATCAGGCTGTACAATAAAATTGAAAATGTCCAAAATGGCGTATACATCATATCGCCGTAAAACGGCAGCTAACCAACGATGGGTTGGGTGTTGGATCCGGACATCGTTTGCATGCATTTAATTGAGATCCGGCTTCAAAAAAGTACATAAATATTACTTAAGTGGTCATAACTCGAGACAGTTCGTAATTGAAAGACGCAACTTTTGGTACCCAGACATGTATAGGTCATCGCTGATTTTTTTAAGTTATCGCAGTTTTAGTGAAAAAAGTTGATTTTTTGCCGATTTCGTCATTTTCCTGTTTTTGCGCGTGGCGCGTCGAAAAACGCAGTTTTTATTTTCAAAAAATCATATCTTGGAAACGTACGGTTCGACATCGCCAATTTTTTGATATGTTATGTGAAATTTTCCGAGAAATCCGATAAAAATATTTTCAGACATAAGCTCTTTGGTCCAGACACGGTCAAAACGCCATTTTAAGTTTTCATACGACTTTTTCATTAGTTAAGCTAGATTTTTGGTACTTCTTACTATTTTTCTCAAATAGCCAAACTCATCACCTTTCTTTTGCGTCTAAGACAGCTAAAATCGGATGAAATGGCGCGGAGATATGATTTTTCGAAAAAAGTGGTTTTTGCGAAAAATGACGAAAATTGCCATTTTTCGAACCACCCTAGCACGATGTAGGTCACCCTAATGGCCAAACAAAAAAATACGGGTCTAATTGTTTTGGCCAAGGAACCCCCAGAAAAAATTTGAGCCCGATTGGAGAACTTTTTTTTCGGTTTAGGCTCTTTTCAAATGGAATTGCTGTATATAAAACTTATGATTTATAAATTTTTTAACCTCATTTTATGGCACAAATATGTTATAAATTTTTCTAATTGAAATAATTTCACACGTTTTATGTAAGTGTCAAATTATTCAACGAACATTTTTTGAAATGTTTATTTTGAGCAATTCTATGTTAACATATTGACATTTAAAAATATATTATGTTTACTAGAATATAAACATATTATGTTTACTTCCACTCCAACTCAAAGATCAATTCTCCCGACACGCGACTTTGTTGCGAAACCAAACCTCCGTAACGAGGGGCGTAAATATTTTGCCCGACTTCAAACTTTTGAAAACCAGTGAGCAACAAGCAGAATTTCCAAGATCGCCCGGTTTTGCAGTGCATTTCACAACTGGATATACTGGGCCGGTGATGACAGAACTGTTCAATTAGCATCGCAAACCCCTCGATTGGACGCTAATTAAAGGTGCGCCCGCCTTACGGAGTCGGTGGCAACAAAATCATTTGCATAGAGCTTAGAAGTGCTTGGATAAGGTGCTTTTTTCGCGAACAACGGTGATAATTGGTGCCGTGCTCGAGATCGCTCCAATTAGCGGGGAATTAATTTGAAATTTCTTGTTTTTTATTGTTGCATTCTTTGCATTATGTGTTATTGATTGTGAAATTTTGCACCTTCCACAAGAAAATTCTCACTGCTCGTTGGAGCAGAACATACCTGCTATCATTCCATCAATTGCCCTTAAGTCACATTCCATCATTCGTTCGTCGATTTATTTCCAATTTATTTTTCTTCCACATTGGCACTCTTTTCTTAACCCTCTACAACCAATTATTGGAATTCGAAAAAAAAAAATCATTAGAGATAAGAAAATCTAAAACAAAATCCTTTTTTACAGATTGAGAAAAAATACAAAAAGTGACAAATTTCCCAAACAACAATTTTTGACCAAAATGGGGTTAAGCTCCCTCCCCTCCCCTGACCTCGATGGTGGAATAATCCTGGCTAATTTCCTGTTCCAATTTCATCTCTTTCGATTCCCCTTTTTTTTGCTTCCTCTTCCTGCAAACAGACACGAACCGAGGCCAGACCAACCCGCGCCACTGTGACTGGCTGTGAGGAGCAGTGTGAAGTGGGTGCTTATCGATTCCCGGGTGGGTAGGCAACCATGTTGCTGGTTTTTTCTACCATTGTCGGACCTGCTGCACTTTTAATTGAATTGCACAGATTTATCCAGTCAGGCGGAAAATGAGAGGAAGGACTGGTGAGGGGTTTTTTTTGGAAAATTTCTCATTCTAACGGGATTTTGAGTGGTGGGATAGTTCTTTTGTTATTTTCATATATGCAAGTTTGATGTTGATATCGAGTTGAAGTTCATGGAATGCCATAACTTAAAACCAAAAGGCTAATGGGTCAACGTGTACGACTTTTGGCACATTTTCGAAAAACCTTATCAATTTTGGTTACTTATCTACCATCATACTTGCAATTTTATGGTAAATTTTATGGGCAAATGCAGCTCCCAAATTAGTATAGAGAAACCAAAATGGCTTATTTGAATTATGCGAATCAATAGAAAAAGTTTCACCCAAATAACAAAATTGGTAAATATTTGGCGAATAATTTAAAAAAAAATGGTCAAACACTCTTTTTACTAAGCAATACGGAATTGTTTCAATAAAAATTTAAAACATGTCGACACTTTAAAGTATTTTATTATGTGCTTTTGCTAAACGTTGCATTATATGATATTTTTTGTGTAAACAAAGTTATTTTAGAAAATTTCACAAATCGAAAATTAATTATCATTTTTATGTGTCATACGATTCTTTATATCAGAGCAATTCTCTACGAAATCGTTTTTTTTCTTAAAATTTATTTTTTTGTATTTTTAATCCGACTGAAACATTTTTGGTGCCTTCGGTATGCCCAAAGGAGCCACTTTGCATCATTAGTTCGTCCATATAATTTTCCATACAAATTTGGCAGCTGGCCATATAAAAATGATGTATGAAAATTTAAAAATCTGTATCTTTTGAAAGAATTCGGCAAAGTTGTAGGTATGGATATGGACTACACTGAAAAAAAAATGATACACGGTAAAAATTTTTTTGGTGATTTTTATTTATCTTTTTGTCACTAAAAGTTGACTTGCAAAAAAACTCAATTTTTATTATTTTTTTATTTTTTTATATGTTTTAGAGGACATTGGTCGCAAAAATTTTTTTACTTCATTTTTCGATGTAAAATCAAATTTGCAATCAAAAAGTACTTCAGTGAAATTTTGATAAAGTGCACCGTTTTCAAGTTAAATCCATTTTTAGGTGACTTTTTTGAAAATAGTCGCAGTTTTTAATTTTTTTAAATTAGTGCACATGTTTGCCCACTTTTGAAAAAATATTTTTGAAAAGCTGAGAAAATTCTCTATATTTAGCTTTTTCAAACTTTGTTTATACGACCTTTAGTTGCTGAGATATTGCCATGCAAAGGTTAAAAAAACAGGAAAATTGATGTTTTCTAAGTCTCACCCAAACAACACACCATTTTCTATTGTCGATATCTCAGCAACTAATGGTCCGATTTACAATGTTGAAATATGAAATATTCGTGAAATTTTCCGATCTTATCGAAAAAAAATTTTTTCAAAATTTTTAAACCAAGACTTACATTTCAAAAATGCGAAACATTCAATATTACGGTGATACTCGAAGGTGAAGTTTGTTTTAGGCTCGAGTAACGTTATGACTCGAAATCCGGACATATGTCTTTTTTAACAATTTTTCATCAGAATTTTAAAATTAAAATGACTTGTTGTGCTTCGAATTCCGGACACTGATAAAAGGTGATTCGAAATCCGGACACTTTTGCTTCGAATTCCGGACACTTGATTTTGCTTATAAATCGCACAAATTTGGACTGAAAGGTTAGTGATTATCAATCTTTAGGTCTCAAACAAAGCTGTTTACATCACAATAATCGATATTTTATATACAAATTTGCCATAAATTCCTGCTTTGTCATCCCGGTGCTTCGGACGCCTATGGAATATTTTAGTGAAATGTTTCACATTTTTAGTAATCTTATCATTTAATTTAATTTAATTGTTTTGGCTTTAACTACAGCGTTCAAACAAACAATAAATGTAAGTTGATGTTAGAATTCATCTAATAACACAGTTTTGACATTTATAATGTGAACCTTGATGTGAACTTATATTCAAATAATTGATAAAACAAGATGAGGTGTCCGAGTTTCAAAGCGTCCGTTGATTCGAATCAATGGGTTAATCTCAATCAATTTCGCTCAAAATTTGCACAGATGCTTAAAATAACCCCATAAATCGTCAAAAATCAAAATGGGTCATTCCTTCCCAAGTGACCACGCGTCCAACATCGACCTTCACCAAATCTGCTCATATTTGACATGGGGGTTGTTTTTGCCCCAAAAACAAAGAATCCCAAGTTTGGTGACATTTGGTCCACCCCCGCGTCCGTGGCACCCCCCTCTTTTTCTGAGATTTTTGAAAAACCTCATTTTTAAAATGCATTTTGCTAAGAGAAAAGTTTACATAAAGTGAACTTTTGGGTATGCATATTTGAAGATTTTTTGATGTAGAATCGAATGGCGTGCTCAAAATTTACGTACAGTGTTGCCAGATATGAAAATTTTGCGCTTTAAGTTTTAAAATGCATTTTAAACCCTTTGGACGAGCACTTACGTGAAAACTGACAATTGCATTCGATTGCTGAGAGTTTTTTACATTAAATTCAATCAAAACCCCAGGGTAAAATGAATATTTCTTGAGATATCACATTTTTAAGTTGGAAAGCTCTGTATTGCACAGCAAATGTTTCATATCTGGCAACACTGTACGTAAATTTTGAGCACGCCATTCGATTCTACATCAAAAAATCTTCAAATATGCATACCCAAAAGTTCACTTTATGTAAACTTTTCTCTTAGCAAAATGCATTTTAAAAATGAGGTTTTTCAAAAATCTCAGAAAAAGAGGGGGGTGCCACGGGCGTGGGGGTGGACCAAATGTCACCAAACTTGGGATTCTTTGTTTTTGGGGCAAAAACAACCCCCATGCCAAATATGAGCAGATTTGGTGAAGGTCGATGTTGGACGCGTGGTCACTTGGGAAGGAATGACCCAAATATTGGTCGCAAACATTTTTCATTTTCATTTTTCGATGTCAAATCGAATTTGCAATCAAAAAATACCATTTTCCCACCATTTTCTAATATGATATCTAAGCAACTAATGGTCCGATTTGCAATATTAAAATATGAAACATTCGTGAAATTTCCCGCTCTTTGTTTTAATTTTTTTTAAATCAAGACTAACATTTCAAAAGGGTCCAATATTGAAAGTTCGGCCTTTTTGAAATGTTAGTCTTTATTTTAAAAAAACCTTCAAAAGATACAAATTTTTGAATTATTATTTATCATTTTTGTATGGAATATTATATGGACAAGCTAATGATGCAAAATAGCTTCCTTGGGGATACCGAAGGCATCAAAAAAGTTTCAGACGGATTAAAAAAATAAAAAAAAGATTTCGTAGAGTATTGCTCAGCTTACAAAATTCTTTGGAGACCTCTATTGATGAGTGACTGAGGCATAATGGCATGACATTGATATTAACACTCAAATGCTCGGGTAGTAATTTGACCCTTTTTTCTTAAAAATCTCATAGCTTTTGGTAGAATTTATCAATTTGGATGCTTCCTGGGGGAAAAATATGGTCAACTTCTACCGGAGATATTCCACATTCCATTGGGGTACCTCGGTTCTCCTATATGGGTTTTTGGTCAATATAACAAATATTTTTCCACATAACAATTCCAGAAATGATGCAAAACTTTAAGGCATCATCCCAATACATCATCCTGCATAGATACATTACATGGTCAAGATCTCCGGGCACCGGAACAGGTTCCAACGGTTCACTGAGCTGATGTCGATTGGTGCCCAACTGGAACAGGCTCCGGTGCCCCGTAGTACTTAACCATGTCAAAAAAATTGCAGGATGATGTATTAGAATGATGCCTTGAAGTTTTGCATCATTTCTGGTATTGTTCTGTGAAATAATTTTTGTTATATTAAAAAAAACCATATCGGAGGTTCGAGGTACCCCAACGGAATCCAGAATATCTCCGGTAAATTGGACGATATTTGTCCCCCCTTACGACAGTCAAAAATATAGACAAATCTGGATCTTTTGCAACCGGAAGCATCCAAAATGGTCAATTCTACCAAAAGTTATGAGATTTGTATGAAAAAGATAGGGGTAAAATGACTACCCGAGCGTTTGAGTGTTCAAACAATCCACGTTTCACGCTCTATCAAACCCGAACACAAATTCGGTTGCTCTGAAATATGCTCTACATTGTTCTCGAAGAGAGTGTGGTGCTCTAATGCTACCTAAAAAAGATACAGCGTCCTCAAAACTGGTACAAAACTTGTTGTTGCTAAAAATATAGCGTGAAACGTGGATTTTATAATTATTAAAACCCAAAAAAGGGTTCACGCATACAAATTCCCTTACTAAATTGAATCGCTTTGCGCAAAGTGGGGATTGAACCAATCGTTCCCAGTTTTTGGGAAGTTGTTTAGGACCCCAAAACAATCTGGAAAATAACTGTGCTCACTAAAAATTGACAATTTTATTTTTTTTCCTTACAACCTTAAAACCATTATGAACTTTTTTTTCAAAAATAACTGCAAATTAAAAACATTGAGCATGAGCATGGTTGGTTACTGCAAATCGAAAAATCTTTCACGATGGTATTTACCCACCGTTCCAACTCAAACTCCTCATTTTGCACTCCCTTTTAGTTTCCTGATTTCCTCAGAATGAAAAAAAACCTGAAGAAGGGCCGTTGCCAACCCATTGCAATTGCGATTATGTAATTTCCTTTGAGTGCAGTGCACTTCAGCATCAGAGCCCCCCAGAGCCAGAGAAATCCTGCTGATGCATAAAAGATGTCAAAGCTCAAAAACCCTTCAGCAGAATTAATCAGGAAATAATTATGAATCACCACGAGTTCAACATCGAACGGGACGGACACGGTGTGACCGGAAGCCGACAGGTGGCCCGGCCCCGGAAACACTACCGAGGAGGAGGTCAAAAGTGGGATGAGGCTCGTTCGTTCCGTTTCGGGTTGGACCTGTGTGTGTGTGTGTGTGCGCGCGAGTTTGTCCTCCAGCAGCTGGAGGAAGGACGTGAGCGAGTGTCCTGCCACCGTTGCCGTCGTCGTCGTCGTCCCCTGAACTAATGGCGTAACAGCTGAGGTATGACGTAATAGATTCCAGCTTGGAAGGAGGCTGGAACGACCCGCGGAATCGGTTACACAATCGTGAGGCTGGAAAATGAGAGTGCGGGTGGTGAGTTCCGTGAGCTGGGAAAGCGTGACTTTTGCAAAAGAGATTGGGAGAGAGTGAGAGTGAGATGCCAGAAGTCGTGATGGCCAGCGGAGTTGTCCCTCGGAGAAGATTCCACTTGCATAGAGAAGTCGGTTCTATGTGGTCATAGTGAACGCGTTGGTCCTTTCTTCGTCGTGTGCTCTTTTCAGTGTGGTGTGGTTCTCTGGCAGTGCTTTTCTGGTGGAAAATTTAGTGATCCAGCACCGTAAGCCGTAAGAATCCGTTCCGGGGACGATCTCGACCCCACTGGGGGGAATCTACCAGCAAGTCTCCAAACTCGCATCGCACGGAAAAGGATTTCCCTGGAAAAGAAATGCGTGTGGACCTGTGTGTGAGTGCGCGCTCGGAGGACACCATTTTCTACCCCATGCTCTAATGACCTCCAATGGTTTCAGGAAAACTCGGAAAATTGCTAGTCTTCCACCCAAAAAATCACCAAAAATCGATTCAGTTCAAAGTGTGCACTTGATGATCCTCAACGGCGCCAAAGTCCTCCTCGAAAAAAAAAAACCCCAATCGAAGATTTCCCAAACCTCCCCCCTTTCAATCTTCCTGCAATCCGGAACGAGGACATTTCCACCCTCCCGTTTTCCGGTTGTCCCCAATTTCTCCAACAGAGGACGGTTTCCGTCCGTTGTATCTGCAGCGTCGATCGAAGTGGGGGCGCATGCGGTCTGCGGTCCCTTTTTGCGCAACACACACCAAACGCCTTGGAAAAGTCAGTGCTGGAAAATGTGCTCCCGCGCGGATTCTAATGTGTGAGAGTGAGAGAGGAAGAAAGTGCTTGTTTGGTGAGAGCGAGAGCTGAAAATATCCAGTGAGAGAGTGAGTGATTTGAGTGAGTGTGGATTTTCCAGTGGTGCGCTCGCACAGTGGGATCAAACAGAAGTTGACAGCGGTCAAAAGAGACAATATTTATTAGTGGTTGGATGAGAACTGTGCGAAACAGAGAGAGGGAGCGTGAGTGTGTTTGATGAGATCGGAAAGAAGAGAAGAAAAAGGTTGGATGCAGTTTTATGCAATTTTTCCTGTTAAAATTGATTGGACGGATTGAATAGAGGGATTGTCACCGGAAGGTACGGCAATGTAATCGAGTTATGATACAAGGATACAATTTTTGATGACCTCATTGTGAACACTTGAGATAACAGTTGAAAACAACTAACGAAATGCTTCATAGCATCGAAACATGGGTAAATTGCATGACAATTAATGAATTAATACAAGGATGGGACGTGGTTCTATGAATAAGACGAAAGTTGTACTTTTTTATGAATCAACTGTAATTTTGCTGTACTTTGACTACAGCAGATAACCTACAAAATAAGGCTGATGATCAAATTTTAATAATTGATAATCACACTTGCCCGTTGGGACTCTCACGCAAAATCTCAGTTCATTTGAAATGGAATTTTTTGAAAAGCATTTTTCCCAAAGCAAGCATTGCGTTTTATTGGACCTGGTTCGAGCTCAACGACAAAAGGTCCAGCGTAGTTGAAATCAACGGGTTTTCCATGAACACAAAAAACTTTCAAATTTTCCTAAGCATGCTATGAAAGCTTGATGAACACCGGGACGGTCTATACAGAGGTCCAGAATGCTTCAATGATTTATATTCTAAAAAGTGAGTACGTATGGAAAATTATATTGAAGATTTATGGCCTATCTACAATCACTTAGCTTAGAACATCTAAGTAAAGTAGTTACTTAGGAAAGTCTGCAACTTACGTTCGTCATCCACAATCAACTTAGAAAACTTGCTGGGCTGATATACGTTGCTATGCAGTTGTTTGTTTACCTTTGATATGGAAACGTCAACTTACCGTAGATTTTGAAATTTTCCAAACCAAACGTCAGTTTCTAATTTGATTACTTTTCCATTGTAGAAACTCAGATTCATTTCCATTGATTCAAATTCCTAAGCTAAGTGAAATTTTCTAAGCTAAGTGATTGTAGATAGGCCATTAGTCCAGTACAGAAAAGTTAAATATAAATTACTCTTCTGTTTACAATTATTTTAATTAGATATCTGATCCATTACGGTTACGGTTATACCAAAATAATCATATTTTTTTCGTTTTTTTTCGTGACCATTCAGTTACAACACATTAGTGTCCAATAGGATGACAATAAAAAAACGACTTCAGGGATACCCCCTGTTTCAATTCCTCAAGCAAAAATAAGTAACTGTTAAATTTTTTTAGCGGAATCGGTTAAGGTTTAAAGATCATTTTTTATCGATAAAGTTGGTGAAACAAAAACTTTTAATACAAAAACGATTTTTTTAAATTGCTTATGACTCGTCAGGGTTAACTCGAATCATTTTGCCGTCTTCGACATAGTTGGTTGTTATAAAATTTTAATCAAGAATCTCGCACTTGACAATGATCCGACATAATTAACGCCATCTTTTGGTGGAGTTTTGGAATTTTTGCTTTTCCCCATATTTTTTTGCGGTTTATCGCATACAAATTTCAACGATAAAAAAGCGACCCTTATAGTTTTACCGATTTTGCTCAAAATTTGCAGTTACTTATTTTTATCTAAAGAATCGACCCAAGGTGTATCTCTAAAGATTTACAAAATTTTTATTTTTTCTTGTCACCCTAGTGCCCAATCACAATAGGTGACTTTTCACCTCAATTTTAAATACTAGCATTTTCAATTTATTAATACAATATTGTAGCTTTTGCTATTCAGTAATTTCCAATGTAGGCGCACCTACATTTACAAAGGGATTATATACCTTATAACTAACTTATAAACTATATAAAGAGCGGATCAATGCAGCTGAAGACTGCAATGATTTTTTGTCGAAATGCAACAATTATCATACTAGCATAGCACCAATTATCAACTAGCATAGAGCATGAAAATATGTTTATAAATTAACAGTTTATTCTTGAGACAAAGTTAAGAATACCTGTTTATAAGTGGATACGATTATCAAAGAGCAAACCCAAGATATTTCACTTGATCCTCAAACTTTAAAATCACCTCATTCATCATTATAATGTGATGACTTTATGGTTCATGAAATTCAGCCCTTGGTAAATGAGGGAAAACAATACGTTGAGTTTTTGAATCATTTGTCCATTATTTCAAATAAGAATTGAAAATATCCAAGCTTTTTGTAAAATACTTTTGATGACACGAAAGCCTTAGGCGGAGATGCTTGTGCGACAGCAAAACATGATTTCTGACATCCTGAGGGCAAATCAGGCAAGTCAGGAGTAAAAATATTGTATAAAATTGGAACCAAAATGTTACCTTGAGCTTGAGGGACGCCAGGCGTCGCCAGCACGCATTGGTAGTTGATCAGATTTGCTGTTCTGATAACATACCTGTCGAGTGCTATCAGTCAAGTAATTTTGAATAGTTTTCACGATATAAATCGTGAAATTAAACTTTTTCATTTCAAATCTTTATGCCAAACACTGTCATTTGCTTTTTTAAGTCCAAAAGTGTAGCGCCAGTAGAATAGCCCACAGATTTATTGCCACGAATTAAATTTAAAACTCTCAACTACTGATGAGTAATTAAAGGCCCAACGTGAAATCCAAACTGCCCATCAGCGAAAATTGAATTTTAATCAATGTACGATATCATTTTATTAAAAAATGTTCTTTCAAATAATTTACAAATAGATGAAAGCAAACTAATGGGTCGATAGCAAAAAGCTTCAGTTGGATTTTTGTCCGGTTTCAGAATCGGTATTACTTTGGGCAAATCAAAACATTTGTTGAACATTTCGGCCATCTACTTGAAGTCTGGTATTTATTTAATTAAAATGTTAAAAATATCATGCTCACCAGTGACTTACATATTTTTATTTCTTTGATTATAGATTTAATTTCATTCAGATTCTTAAATATTCATATTTCAAAATATATCAAAATATATTTTGGGGTTTGCCCTATTTCCTTCCCTTATAGGCTCACTTCCACTTTTCAGATTTGATCTTCTATAATTGGCTATTGCAATTATCATGGACAGCAAGCATTCATACCTCTACAAGGAGTAGATAATTTGAAATAAATTGATTAAAGGTGTAAATGTTTTAGTTTAGTAATCATCGAATATCAGATTGAGTTTAGTTGGGCAAGTGTAAAAGCCAAGGAAATAAACAATCTCATAAAAACTTAAAAAATCAATCAGATTTTTTTTTATATACTGTTTATTTAAGTTTTGACTGTCGCCTTGTATTCAATAAGGCTGATACACATATTTTTAAAAGTTTTAGTCACTCCCCCCCCCCTCAAAATTGGCCCGAAAAATCAGGGGGCAAAAAAATATTTTTACAATAAAGTTCGAAATTTCAATGAAAATTCAAGTGCAACCCGCTGAATTCAAATTAAAATACATTCTCCTGCGTTTAAAATCATTTTTAGCATGTTTGAGTTTATTAAAAAATCTTAAGATTTTTTGAAAATTTTCGATGCAAAATCTTTTTTTTCGATACAATTTTTGTTTTTGACAGATCTTAGATTTTTTGAAAACTAATGATTGCAAAACAACTGAACTAGTGTAAAATGCATTTTAAAACACTGCTTTCATTTAAATGTGAAGACTATGGCTTGTTATTTAAATTTTTATTTTTTTTTATTTTTTGCCCCCCCCCCCCCCTTGACCTCGGCCAGGGCCGAGGGACAAAAACTTTTTTAAATATTTGCATCGGCCTAACAACGCAAAAACCCGATTTAGTATCACCAGAGGTGAAATAGAGCCATTCTTACAAAATGATGAAAGTCCGAAAAATATATTAGTGCAATCAATTTTTCAGAAACATAATGATACCACCCAGTGAGAATTTGACCTAAAGCTTCGAATCTTTTTAGACTAAACCTCGAATGCATTTTTTTTAAATTTCAGAAGTACATTATGGGTCGCAAGATAATTATATTTAATTTAGAAAAACTTATTGGATTGACATTATTAGATAAACAAATAAATAGGAACTCAGTCTTTAATGTTAGTCTATGATTAGCATGAGCATGAGCATGAGAGATCACCCATGGTTGCCCCTCCGTTGCTGAACAGAACCGTAATATCCTTTCAGCACTACTGATTATATGCTTCGACGATCTAGTGGTTTTTCCCTTATCAACAGCATGTATGAATGCGCTGAAAAGATAAAACACCATGATTGCTAAAGCTAGATCAGTTGCGAATAGGTAACAGTCATTGGCCACCAACGGCGCCCGCCATGTCAGTTTGTAGATCTCGATTTTAAGGGACGGGAATGTTAGTTAGCGCAGGTTGCTACTAGGGCAGCTGATTTACTCTGTGCTTACACCCCACAAGCGCCAGGAACCTGAAAATTTGTTAGTAGGATAAGGTGTTTGGTCAGGATTCACCATAGAAGATGATGATGCGACCCAAAATCATAGTGTTTGTTGAAAGGTATTATGTTTTAATCTCAAGGCAAGCAATCGGATGCTGCGGATGAGTCATTTCCCGTTTATCGGCTGTTAACTTTTAATTGAAATGGATTTATCTTAGACAGCCGGCTGTGGAAAGATAGAACCAAAATTATTTGTAATTAAATGATGAAGAATTTAACAGTCTGACTTTTTAATTGAGATGTTTTTACGAGTTTTACATGATTCATGTTTAGTGGGGTACTGATTAACGAAGCGAACGACGAGTTACGATGTTTATCGAGCTGAAATGGTATGATAAGGTTTTGTTGTTATTGCACACCGACGACGAACGCGAAAAACCCTGCGACCCGACCGAAAGGCATCGCAAATAAGACTGGCTCAATTGTCATCGATGACAACCAGAACCAGCCGCACTTTTACACACATACACGCACGCGAAAAAAACAAAAACACACCGACGACGAACGCGAAAAAACACGACCCGACGGAAAGGCATCGCAAATCAAACTGAGGAAATGGAGAGAAAGAAAATAACATAAAAAATAAAACCTAATCACATAAAACCTACTCACATAAAACCAATCACCCCATGCACACAAATAGCAACACAAAAGAGACGAAAATTATCACGAAAAAACAGAACTGCGCGTCCCAAGAAGCACTGCACTTTTGATGGCATTATTCAATTATTATGCCCAATCACCCCATGCACACAAAGAGCGACACAAAAGAGACGAAAATTATCACAAAAAACTAACTTAATCCACCTATGTGGTTGGAGCCTTCCTCACTCATTACCAACAATGACTGATTTGATGGGGTAATACACAAATTTCATCTATTTTTTAGATTCGGATTAAGAAAGTACATAAATATCACTTAAATGGCCATATCTCGAGACAGGGTTGCCAGATCTTCAATGTTTTGAACTTGTTGGAAAGGTCTTTTGATAACCTATCCAACGATGGGTCGGATGATGGATCCGGACATAGTTTACATACATTTAAGTGAGATCCGGCTACAAAAAAGTACATAAATATCACTTAAATGGGCATATCTCGAGACAGGGTTGCCAGATCTTCAATGTTTTGAACTCGTTGGAAAGGTCTTTTGATAACCTATCCAACGATGGGTCGGATGGTGGATCCAGACATAGTTTACATACATTTAAGTGAGATCCGGCTTCCAAAAAGTACATAAATATCACTTAAATGGCCATATCTCGAGACAGGGTTGCCAGATCTTCAATGTTTTGGACTCGTTGGAAAGGTCTTTTGATAACCTAACCAACGATGGGTCGGATGGTGGATCCGGACATAGTTTACATACATTTAAGTGAGATCCGGCTTCCAAAAGTGCATAAATATCACTTAAGTGGACATATCTCGAAACAGGGTTGCCAGATCTTCAATGTTTTAGACTCGTTGGAAAGGTCTTTTGATAACCTAACCAACGATGGGTCGGATGGTGGATCCGAACATAGTTTACATACATTTAAATGAGACCCGGCTACAAAAAGTACATAAATATCACTTAAGTGGACATATCTCGAGACAGGGTTGCCAGATCTTTAATGTTGTGGACTCGTTGGAAAGGTCTTTTGATAACCTATCCAACGATGGGTTGGATGGTGGATCCGGACATAGTTTACATACATTTAAGTGAGATCCAGATATATGTGAAAACACATTTTTATACATTACTTTTGAACTACTTATCGAAACTTCAATCTTTATAAAACTCGATCTATGGGACCCTTAACCAAGTCGAATGCAACAGGTGCGGGTCAAATCGGTTCAGCCAGTGCCGAGAAACATGAGCTAGTTTGTTGGTCACATACATACATACACACACACATACACACACACATACACACACACATACACACACACATACACACAGACATTTGTTCAGTTTTCGATTCTGAGTCGATATGTATACATGAAGGTGGGTCTACGACGTTTTTATACAAAGTTCATTTTTTGAGCAGGATTATAGCCTTACCTCAGTGAGGAAGGCAAAAACAGGACTGCGCGTCCACCGAAGCACCGCACTTCTGATGGCATTATTCAATTATTATGCCCAATCACCCCATGCACACAAAGAGCGACACAAAAGAGACAAAAATTATCACGAAAAAACAGGACTGCGCGTCCACCGAAGCACCGCACTTCTGATGGCATTATTCAATTATTATGCCCAATCACCCCATGCACACAAAGAGCGACACAAAAGAGACAAAAATTATCACAAAAAAACAGGACTGCGCGTCCACCGAAGCACCGCACTTCTGATGGCATTATTCAATTCAACTTTAATGTTAGTCTATGATTAACTTAAAAACATATGTATCGATATTGCACTTTGACGATCTATTATGAGAAGCCAGAAAGAACACTTTCACGCGCAGCGTAAAACGCGCAAGCGTAAATGTGCTGGCGTTTATGCTTCGACTTGACGACTTGTCGATCTTTCGTGCGAGAACGAGTTGGGACTTCGAATTTGATGTTCAGTATATGATTCTGAATAAAACCATAAAAATACTGGGAAAAATAGGGTGAAAATAAGACGAAAAACACTAATATGGCTATATCGCTGGAAATACATTTTAGAAAAAAATTAAAATTTGGGCCCAAGAAGTTTATGGCGCATGTTTTCGAATGGCTTTTTGTTTGAAACTGAATTTTTTTAGTTTGATAGTGTTATTCTTAAAATAGTCCAAAAAATACCCATAAAAATGGCTTTCACCACATTTACTGGTCGAAAATTGTGAATCGAAAAATAAAATGTTCGTCTCCGACCCCACGGCTACAAATCTGAATTATAAAAAATGTGGGTTTCACGAGCGGTTTTCCAATGATGGAAGACTGACATTTTTAAGAGCGGATACAGACATTGCACTAGTATTTCAGAAAAAAGAGCTCTCAAAAATCAGGCTTCAAGTTCCGGGTTTAGGGCTAAAATTCAATCGAAAGAGCGCATCATAACCTTCAAATTAGTAATAGCAAACCTTAAACCTTTCTTTTGTAAGAAAGGCAAAAAAGAAATTGAAAATTAATGATTTTGAGCACGATCAACAGCTAGGTGGAGCAAGACAATAAAAACCGTTGAGTTAAAGCAAATGGGTCATTCTCCGCCAACTCACACGGCAGTTGCATCAACCCCTCTTCGATTTCCTTGAAATTGTGCTCTAAGGGTAATTTTGGTTCTTGATCACGAATCCGAGTTTCATTTTTTGAAATCTCATGGCGGTGGGGCGGTACGACCCCTTCTATTTGTACTAAAACACGTTTTTCCGGTGACTTGTCGCTCGAAACTGTGAGGAGATAGACATTTCGTCGCCATCGTGCTAACTTGTCGTACGTGCATTTTGGGCCAAATTGAGTTAAGAACGCCATTTTGTGCAGCTCGCAATGCCTCACCTTTTGACCTTCACAGATCCCCAAAATTCGATTTCAATCCTGAGATATTCAACAAAAACCGAAAAAACTCCGTGCATTTTTGTCACTTTACATATGAAAGTAGTTTCAATCTTGTCGTGCTATCTTGTCACTCCATGAAAATTGATGTAAGTGCGACAAAAGGCCAAAGGGATTTCAGGTCAGGATGCGTTTGTCGCACGTACAAGCTAGACTATCGTAAACATTTGTAATTATAACTCGGAACTCCAGCAACCAACTTCAACCAAACTTCGGGACAATGCACAGAATGGTCAGCCAAACAAAACGTGTTTGTTATTGTTTACATTGCGTGCTTTCGTTTTTGTTTATTCAAGGTCAAACATTAAAACGCGTTTTTCTCGGAACGTCAAAATGGCGGGTGCGACAAGATAGCACGACGACGTCGATTTGGTCTCAAAGAGACTTTTGTGTAAAATTGGCGCATTCAAAATAAAAAAAAACGTCTTTTACATATTTTTTTAACAAATAGTGTTTAATTTCCAGTTACTCAACTCTAATCTATCGCAGAGACATGGTTCCTTGAAGTGGAATGATTTGGGTTTTTCGAGCACCATGCTAAGAAGGTTAGGTACTACAGGACCCTTCTTGGATGGGACGCCACAACTCGCTCTCTGTAACAGTATTCCTGATTCCAGTCCAAGCACGCCAATTCGTCATGGCCTAGTGGTTAGCCTTTTTGCTTACCAATCCAAAGGACTGGGGATTGTGTTCCGTCTCGAGTGACTTCGATTTTTCGTTCATATATTCATTATTTAAAATTTCTGTGTTTGAACTCAGAACCATTCGCTTACAAAGTGAACACCGTAACCAGTCAGCCAAGGCCGCTCCTCGTTTAATTTCCCGTTACTCAACTGTAAAAAAAGAACGTAATTCTACTAAGTTTTAGAGTAGACAAGGGGTTGAGGGGTTTGTCATGTATTCTTCGCAAATTATCTGAATTTTACGATTTTTTAAGCTTGATGATATTAATCGTTTTTGGCCAGTTTTTCGAAGTTTTAACCCCTAAAACTCAATCGTATGCTTTTGAAATTATTTTTTTCGGAAGGTTCAGCAATTTTGCAAAAGACTGATTTTTGTCGTTTGTTGTGGCTAAAATGTCCTAAAATGTACGGAATGTACGCAGTTTTTCGCACGGTGTGTCTGTAAGCTCTTCTTAAAGAAAAAAAAAACAACAAAATTTTATGTTAAAAAACGTTGATTTAATTTGTTAAATAAGGTTGTGAATCTTATTAAGTCATTTGCACTTGATTGTAGCATAAAAAGTGGCTAGCATGCTTGCAGCTCGTCATAAAGCGTCTCTAAAATCAATATTTGCACAAACATACCCACTTACACAATACTCACACAATGTCCTACCCCGCCTCGGGCATCAACTAATGAATCACTCCGCGCTCAGGTACAGACATTCGGACGACTTAATCACTCGCTGGCCCTGTCAGGCCATTTCACCAATCCCCCTTTTTCCGTCCCAAAATCGTCCAATTCAGACGAAGTACCGTCCTTCTCCATGCCTTCCACCGATTTCCTCTCACCACAATTCACCATTGGAAAAACTCTCTCACATTCTTTCCGCTCATGAGACTTCTCGCGTGAGAACCTCGCTAGAGCACGCGTTCAGGATCTCTGGAAGAGAGGGTTCTCCCTCTTCTTCTTGAGAGAGAGAGAGAGAGAGCGTGAGAGGGCGAGCGCGTGTGTTATAACTGGCAGACCGTTGAAGGCAACGCGGTTAGTCAGCGCCGATCGCCCACCGGAGTATACGCCGTGAAGTGCTGGAGAGCGGACATCGCGCACGAGTCGAGTTCGCCCCCCAAGTCTGAAGTTGTTGGAGCACTTTTTTTTGGAGGGTGATTGAAAGGAGTTGTAAGGAGGTACGGCGTTGAGGATTTTCTTCGATATTTTTTACTGCTTTTTGGTGAAAATTGTGAAGAGTACAAGGTTTTGTGTGAAAAACTGGAGAAAATCTAAGGATTATAAGACTGTGAAAGATGATTGAAGTTGTGGCAAGGCAGACTTTTTGAGGACTCTGGAAAAGTGAGCAGGAAAATTTGCTGGAAAATGTGTGAGTGAGTGAGTGTGTGTGAGTGTGAAAACAAATTTCCTGGAGAGAGCACGAACGGTTCGAATGTGTGAGTGTGAGGACTTTTCATTACTGGCAGATTGTTACATAAAATTTCGTGGAAATTCTGCGTGAAAATTGCGTGCAGTTGCGAGTTTGGACGACGTGCAAGGACTTTTCACTGGCCAAAGTGTTCCAACCTGGTTTTTTTCTACTTTCAGTCTCGGATGCTGGCTCCGGAAGTGTGAACATAGCTTAAACAAAGAAGAAAAAACGGAAGGTCTCAAAATTTCGAGAGTTCGGTAATACACAGTCAAAAACAAGCAACAACAAAAAAACACATCAAGGGGAAAATTCGGAAAATTTTCTTCTCGCCTAGCTCTTAGTGGTTCATTTTCGGAAAACGCGCCACCGCCAGTGTGTGTGAAAGGGCACAGCCATGGCCGACAAAAAAGTAGCGGAACAATATTACACCCCGCCCGAAAAACTGGGAAAATGGGAAGGATTCAGCAAGTTCCTCTGGAACGGCGAAACGAGCCAATGCATGGGCCGAACTGGCTCCAGTTGGGGTAAGTACCGAAAATTCCCACGTCCAGATGACTCACGACAAAACCCTCGAAGAAAATCGTCCCCCAAAAAATCGTCCTTTCCACCAGGGAAATATCGACGATTTTCCGGAGAGCGGCAGCCATCTTGTTTTTTGCCCACCAACCTCCCTTAGTTGGGGGTGCGCGCCATCTTCTCTCCCACTCTGAACCCGCTTTTCCAGAGAGTTACTCGCGCTCTCTCCCGCTCTTGTTTTGAAGGGGGCGAATCAGGTTAAGGAAAACCACTTTGACTAGCTTTCCTCCTCATCGTCGTCGTCGTCGTCGTCGATGCCATCCTTCAGCATATCCTTGAAAGTTTTCTCTCAAATTTTTAGTTCGCTCTCTTTCTCTGAGAAGCACCACTACCTTTCATACGCGAGGAGAAAACTGATTACATAAATTTTTCGATGAAGTAACATTCGATCTTTTTTCCTAACTTTGGCCTAATGAAATTTGCCCGAATTGGTTGAATTTATCAAATTCCTGTTGCGAATTTCCCCTCCCTTCCAAGAATCTTTCCAAAGGGAAGCAAATTTCTAACCATTTTTGCTCATTTAAAAATCGATACTTAAAGGTGGAACCCGCAATCGTAAATTTCCCCCCTCACCACCCCTATTTCCCCCCTTGTTTCAAATTGAATGACTTTGAATATTAGACATTCAAATTTTAGGACCTACAATCAAACCATTAATTACCCACAAACAAAAATGAATAACAATATTAACCCTTTCGATCAAGAGTAGACCAATCGCAACAACAACAACAACAAGCAGCGAAAAGCAATTTTCCAGTTACATAACCCTTTTTCTGCGGCATTTTTCGCGACGTTCGGACGCAATGGAGAGTGGGGAGTACGGGGGAAAAAATATCGAGAGAAGCTAGGATGGGGATATGTTCTGGCGGGGGCAAAGCTGGGGAACCGGGGAGACAGAACGTAATACACCTTCAAAAACTAGATTGACAACGTTGTCGAACTGTTACTATGCTGCGGAAAAGGGATGGGATTACGTATGAGTAGACGATAGTTGAAGTTTGACATCATTTTGTTTAATTTGTACTGTGAACTCGTTTTAAGCTTAACGACTGTTCAATGACAATCTATTTTAACACAAAAGTAAAAAAGCTACAACAGTAAACTTTTATAGAATGATTGAGAAGTATGCATAAGCTTCATCACAAATAATGTTTCTTCAAATTATGGAACAATACATTAAATCGTTGCGTCAGTATTTTAAACATGATCCTGCTTTGAATGTGCAATAGGGCGTCCCAAAAAAATTAAAAGTTGTCAAATCTTTGGTGCTCACCCCTAGAACGATAGGATGTCGGGAACAATGGTTTCATACAACACAAAATTCGAGCATTTTCGAGTATTTTTCAGAAATGCGCGTAACAATCATACTAACGTTATTCAAATGTGGTCGCCTAGAGCTTCAAGTTATAGCTTAATGTCCCCTGAACAAATTCCTGTACAGACATAGTCCATAAAAACTTGTGTTTGAGCATAGCAGAACGTTTTAGGGAGAAAAAAATTGTATTTTTTTGCTTAAAAAAAATCCAGAATCACTCCCCAAAACGAGTCAAAAAAAATTGTAGCCAAAACTAATGCATTCAGCTTATTGGAAATTTTACAGAGATCATTTTGCCTTTTTTAACGTTAAAGTTATGTCCACGCAAAGCCGAGATATTTGCATTTTAGTGAACAAAAAGTGACGAATTTTCAAAATTCTTAGTGTATATGCGTTTTTAGCATTGAACATGGGCAACCATGATTACAAACGAGAAGGCATATATTTTGGATCTTATTATTTCGCTAAAAAACGATATTTGTTGATAAAATTTCATGAAAAAATTAGATTTTCTCACAATGTGACGTAATATATAATATAATAAATATTATGTGTTTTTGAAACGTAGTTAAAAAAAATCTCCAAATTTACCGGCATTTTCAGTAAAACATATTTCATGTAAAATGTGAAAGCTTTTGATTCGAAGCACGAAAGATAAAGTTTAAAATGCAATATAAATCGTTATTTTATAAACAACACTTTTATCAAATTTCATGCAAACATTTTTTAAATTTTACCTAAAAATTATACGGATTTTATACGGAGCTTATAAAATTAGTTAACTTAATATTAACATTGATTTTTTTTTCTAAAAACTATATCAACGACCTTAGTGATAAAAATAAAGTTTGAACGTTATTGAAAAAAACTTTTTTTTTTAAATTCCCTGCCAGACGGTAATAACAAAATTCATGCCATTTGAATAACAAATACTGTTAAAATAACAGTTGACAGTTGATTAACAGTTTATGTTATCATAACAAAATTTGTTACTGGTCTGATATTGGTTGAAAGCCAAAACAACATGGGAATAACATTTTTTGCTATGGAAGAATACCGCCAACTGTTATTGGGATAATCGGATTAGCTGTTAAAATAACAAAAATTAATAACAAAGATTTGTTCGAAGAATAACTAAAAATGTTATGAGTCTGTTATTACAATAACAATCCAATAACAAAAAATTCATAACGACGAATAACAAATCCTGTTACAAATAACATAAAATGTTATTGGCCTAGTATTTTCAAATATACAAAAATGTTATTCCCAAGTTATTTCTGTCTGCTCGGGATGTGCATGGACTTTGTACGGCCATGTTTTAAAAATGAAAATCTTGATACAAACCATACCAGTTAGAAAATATTCCAAAAATAAATTGAAATACTATCAATGTCACCCTGATTTACGGTATTAAATATCAACATAATCAAATCATTGCCGAGAAACAGCTTGCCAAAAATAAAAGCTTAGAATTCGTTCAGGACAGGACAGGACAGGAAAACAGGATTTTTTAAAAACTCGTTCTATCAAAGGTTTTAGTCAAGACCTGGAACAAGATGATTATTAAAAAATCCGACAGATTTTTAACGTTTTTTATGGGTTATAACAAGCATTTCCTTAGCTTGTTATACTTGCCCCACTTTCCCCTATATTTTGCTTGGGTCTGATAAGTTTTGATAAGTGGTTTCAGAGAATTGTATTTTCTTGTAACAAATATCAGAAAATAACAGAAGTTACAGAATCATTTTTTAAGTTAAGCCATTAATGTAACTAATTTTAGATATTTAAAACGTGAAATTACATTACACAATTTTCTGTATTAATTCCTTTTAGTACATACAAGTAAGCCAATTACTTTTATGATAAAAAATAGAAATGTGTTCGTTACATATAATAAGACGCTCTAGTTCAAGAAAAATATTACAGTCGGCTCTCTGGTTGTCAATATCCAAGGGACCGTCGAGAAAAAGAAGCCCCAGTTTGCAGAACGATGCAAAATGAAGACTCGATTGAAATTTGTTTTTTCTTGCCAACCAGCTATGGGAGAGAATCATGGCAACGTCCAGCAAACAAAAACAAAGAAATGTCAATCACCCTGCATAGTTTCGTAAATCAAAAAAATGTCTATGCAAACCATGAGAAAGTGAAATTATTGACAACCGGAATAAATGTTTAAAGCAAATAGAATCCAAGTGACCGTCGAGGAAGAGATCCTTCAAGCAAGAGAAAATATCGAGGAATAAAGGCAATTGAAGTATGCAATTTGAAGGGACTGAAGAATTCATCGGTAAATGGACCAATATTGATATCGAGAAGATCGACAGCCAGAGAGTCGAATGTATACAATTGGATTTTTTTGTCCTTTTGTTCAACTCAAATTTGTGCAACAACTAACGCAAAAGTTCAATTGTAGGCTTTTAGGATACTTAAAAAATCCCTTCAACCAGCACGTGTCGCACGACCTCCCATTCGTCATAATCTCAGTTCAAAGTTCTAAGTTGCACGCTTGAAAAAAAGTACCGATCCTCACCCTTGCTGATCGGTAACGACTATCGTTGAACTTGACCAGCCTTTGCTGCTGCCAGGGGACCAGTTCAACTGGTTTTTCAACAACTTGGGAGCTTTCTCGTTTTGCTGCATGCAAATCTATTTACCCTGTGCTGTCACTATTTATTCTAGCACTGCAAAGCTGTACCAACCAATTGGCGCTGTCTGTCTGGTATGCTGAACAAACTGGGATCGACTCCTAGGTGAATTCTATTGAGTTGAGTAAAATAATCTTGGAAAGCATAACTTGCAAGTTCAGATAATACTTCGGGTTACTTTTCAATAACATTTCATTAATTAAATTTAGCTTTAACATTTTATTGAAACAATTAAACTGACAATTATTTGCATAATAATTCTCTTGAGAACACACATGCTTAATAGCCATCACACACGGTCAACGAGTCGTGTCGAGTCTTAACCACGAAATAAATTTGTCGCTTTTAATTGAGGCGAATTGAAATTCAATGCTGGACGGCTGGTGGTGGTGCGCCGCCGTCTTCTAGTAGAGTCTACCCGGCAACAACACGCGCCAAGTGGGACAAAGTCATAAATTTCTCGGAACGCCACCAGAAGTTTGCCACGGAAAGGATGACTTCATAACGACGGTGGTGGTTTTTGGAGGAGAGTTGTGCGGAACTTTAAGATTATGTAATTATTAAGAACAAGACATTTGTTACAAATGTTTTTTTTGCAGAAATATTTGATAAAATAAGGAAAAATGCTCCTGGCACTATTTACATATTTTAAGGTGTGTCTGCCAGTAGTCGCCACCTTTAGTTTTACGATCGATTCAACCAAAGTGCTTTTGCAATATAGTTGTTTACCGTTCATCAAGTCGTAAAAACATCACCATAAGGCTCCCGTTTTGGATCTATGCCCACGTGGAAAACTTTTTCCCCGACCCCCCTCCCCCACCGCTCAGTTATGTAACGAAAATCGACGACGAACGCTTTCCCACCCGCAGCGAAAAATTGTGGAACTTCTTTTCCACGAACCCGAGAAGGCATCAGGCTTAGGCAGGGAGCAGGGAAAGGAAAATCGATATCAGGAAAAAAAGAAGCACAAAGTCTTGGGTGTTGGTGGACTTAACATGAGTTTTTTTTCTCTGAACAACCTGGTGTATTGCCGAATGCGTGTTCTAATGCCATTAGTGTGCATCAAAGGGCAACCGGAAAACTGGGCTTAGGGGTGGAGGTACTTAGTGGAGTAAAGTGTGTCCCCGCAACATGTTCAGTCTGCAATGCGTGCTTTCTAAGCAGGGAGAGAAAATTGAGCCAGGTGGTAACTGAACCGTCTGGATCGATAAAAGGATAATTTGAGCATGATAATTTATAATCACATTAATTTTGATTGTCATTAATAGTATGATAAGTTTTACAGATTTATCAATAACATAATGAGTTTGAGATAGTTTTGGACACAAATAGAGGAATTTCAGTTAGAATTTAGCAACTAATAATCGAGATTATAATTTGTAAAATATTCGATTTTCATACATCTTTTAGCTAACAGTTCATGACCATGCCCAAGCGCATTCAATCATTTATAGATAGAATATGCATAAAAAAGTAAAACTTAAGTGCATTTACTTTTTACCAAATTTATCAAAATTGGACAAAAAATATGCGTAAAAAAACAAGCATCTCAAAAGTTTAGTAACCAGATATTTTAAGACTAAATCGTGAAATGATAGATTTTTTTTTAAAGATTCAGCACATCATGCAAATTTAAGTTTGCAATCATCACTTTAGCTGAAATTAGGCAACGAAACAAAATCATTGCTGAAAAATCAGTAAACAGCAAGGTAAGCTGTAAATCTGTAAAACTGATATGTCACTTATGACTAGGGTTAGTGAAATTTCACGATTTCGCGGACAGCGTGAAATCCGTGAAAATTGGCTTTTTCCGCGAAATTCCGTGAAATTTTATGCTTGTGTGAAACTGTAACGATTTTTCTCAAAATGATTTATCAAGTTCAAATAGGAATAAACAAAATCTTATGAACTACTGTAGAATCAAACGAATGAATACCCTTGTTTAATTACTAATATAGTGTTAGCGTTTTTTGACGTATTCGTGGACGACGTGACATTCTTGAAATTTATCAATTTTCTCGAAACATTTTTTTTTTGAAAATAACAACATAATGAATATTTTACCCATACAGACAATTCAAGTAAATTTTATTAGTTTTCAATTGGAAAGGTTAATATGAACCATTTGATGAATTCATCATATTTTTCATTTTTTTACTAACTAAGTTTAGTAATATTTTCATTTCCTGTTATAAAAACATTACAGATTTTTTTCTGTTTCCTGGTTAATTTTAACGATATTTAATTATTTGGGTGGACGATTCCCGTGAAAGATAAAATACTACTTTTTGTTTTTATTTAAAATTAAAATGTCGGTTTCGTATCAAATTATATTATTTTTGCCTTTTGATTTAAAATTTGAATTTTGAAAAAGGAGATAAAAATGTTAATGTGCCAAATTTTGCAAAAAAAATCAAATTAATTTACTCATTTTTTACTGGACAAGTTCTTGCTTTGATATGAAATTCAATTAAGTAAAGCAAATCAGCGAAAACTTTTTGATTTTATTAGTCGAATATTCAAAAAAGCAGTACAATAAATGAGACTACGAATGTCCTAGATTTTATTTCAAAATGTATGTAGAGTAGAGCCCACCCATATACTAGATGGAATCTTTATTGAAAATTTGGAGATTTTTTGTGTCACCTTCCAATTTATTAAAGATTTTTTAGTTTATTGAAGAATAATATATATTGAAGCATAAAAAGTAGTTTCTGTGATTTAAACATAAGATTTTCAGAGTTATTTTAACATTTTTATCGTTCCGTGAAATTTGCGTGATTTGCGTTTTGAAATTGAGGTCCCCATGAAATTTGCAATTTTCGAGCGTGAAAAATCACTAAGCCTACTTATGACTTACTGTTTGGATGCTGCGGAGCGAAAATCAACTTTTAATATGTTGTGATATCAAAAACAAATAACTCGATGCTAATCAGAGGTTTTTCATAGAATTTGGTATAAAATGGCATAAAAATCATGATAATTGAAAAATCAGCTACGTCCTGTTAAACTGACAAAAAATGTTACTGAAGTTTCAGCTAAATAAACTGACTGCTGAAATTTCAAATGTTTTGACAACCGTTTATTGAAATTTTAATTAATCAAAATAACAAATATCTATGAGCTGAGAATTCAGTAAAATATAAATTGTCGTTTACTGAAATTTCAGTTTATAAAAATCTAGTAAAACTATACTGAATTACGGCGAAAGAAAATTTCGCGTGTTATTAAACATTTATCAGATTGCAACAGAACCTAATAAACATCTGTAAAGAAAGTCATTTTCGATCTGACCAAGATCAACTCACAAATGATTAATTTCAAAAAAAAAATTGTTCATTTACTCGTCCTTCGGATGCTCACAACTCCAGAAAGTTGGTTTGACCCAGGGAAAAGCAATTTACGTCATCTTTTTTTTCATTTTTGTGCAAAGTGCAAAGTGATTCTAAACCTCTACAACCCAACCCCGCCTTAAGGTGGCCTTCGATCTGAAAATTCGGCAAAAAATCAATTTTCAACAAATTTTTGATCTTTAAAAACCCTAGGAAAGAACTCTTCAAATTTAAGAAAAATTTTGGGTTGGAAGTTTGGCTCGTTTTATGTAATTTTGTCAATGTTTTGAAAAATTTGTATTTTTTTGTGAATCTTTCCTTTTTTTCATTTCCTATATTTTATGTGAAAATAGGTAGGCAGTAATTTGTGTTACGTCACAGACTGTGTCTCTACGCATTTTTGTTGCAATTCAAATGATAATTGTATCTTTCTTCACAAAAAAATGAGGGGCGAGTAAAAAGTTGAAAAAGGTGCTGTTAAACCTCAAAATACCAAAAAGGTAACAAGTGGTGATAGGAGGTGGTAATGTAAGCCTAATACTAACAGAAACAAACATAATCTAAACAAGATTAATGCAAATAAAAGTATTAAAAATTTTACACTTAAAACATAAAACATGAGAAGTAAAGCTTTTCTTAGAACAAATTTGCTACAAATGATCTTCAGAACACGAAAAAAAAAGACTTAGAATAAACTTTTGGGCATTAGAGGTTCAACAAAACCATTTTTTTTTGCAATTCCGTCGTGTAAATATTTACTTTTCTTTCTTTTCTGTACAAACAATAACATAATCAAATAGTAACCCTTTTTCAAAACAAATGCTGAAAAGTTCTACTTTTCAGTACTAAAATGGATGCCGACATGTTTTATTACTCAGCACTTGTTTGGAAAAGTTATACTTTTCAACATATTTTTTTTATTTTAGCGATTTATTGACTCAATGCATGGACATTTGTTTCATAATTCTGTTCAAATGGTGCTTTTCGGAATGCAAAAAACGTTGTATGGAACTCATTGCGAAATTGATTTTTTTGCAATTCCGTCGTGAAACTACTTACTTTTCCTGTCATTCTTGAACGACGAAATAGCCTACTTTTCTGTACCAAAAATAACAGAATCGAATAGCAACACTTTTCAAAATAAATGCTGAAAAGTTCTACTTTTCAGCACTCAAATGGGTGCTGAAAAGTTGAACTTTTCAGCACTTGTTTCAAAAAGTAACACTTTTCACCATTTTTTTGATTTAAACGATTTATTGACAAAATACTTGAAAATTTGACATAAAATTTCACTCAGTGTGTGTTTTTTGGAATTTCAAAAAATGTTGTATGGAACTCTTTGCAAAACTTGATTTTTTCAGCACTTTTCGTATTTATCCAACTCGGTGAACCTCGTTGAATAAATGTACTACTCGTGCTGAAAAAAAATTTCTTTTGCAACTTGGTGCATAAACGAATATTTCCAAACAAGCTCTGCATACAAAAAAGTTTAATCGGGTTAGTATTGAAAAGTATGGTTGAATTATTTCTTTTTTTTTGTTGCTACCATTTTTTCAGACACTTGAATTGTCCACATTCCTTGATGTGTTGCAAACATTTTTTATTTACTGAGAAAATGGTACGGCGTAAATGTATTCTTAATTTTTTTTATTGACTTTTAGCGTTCATTCAAATATTTCTCAGCTTGATTATTAACATTTACATTTTGAATTCACATGAATAATATTTCTGATTTTGATTTCTGATATCACATATAATGTCATAGTAAATCTACATCAGAGATGTTGACAAGTTTGCGTCAGAAAAAATGTGTAAGTTTAACATAACATCAAAATAGAAGAACCATCAATTTTTGAACAACAGTCTGAATAGGGACAGCAGTTTTTAGAGCATCCAGAAGCTTCTTATATAGAAACCGATTTACCGATGCTTTTATATGTCTATTTTGATCACAGCCAATACAAATGTCAAAATATTGTGTTAAAACATATTTTTATAAAAAACGGACGTAACAATTCACCCCATGTGTCCCGATTCTCTCTAAATGATGGTATTTTTTATTCAAGCAAATTTAAACTTTTTTTTTAACTGTGTCCAACACATGAGATTTCCCCTTACATAGCTTCCGTATAACTGAACAATTCTAGCCTGCAATTGTCGCAAAAAATGTAAAAGTGATGGCTTACATCATATTGGATAGGCGTTTTGCATGTTGGAACTTCGTTTTGACAAATAAAAAGTAAAAAACCAAAACATGGGAATTAAATATAAAATAGATTTATCATTTTTGACTTGTATCTTCAAAGTATTGGTCCTCCACTGAGGGTTCAATTTCGTTTCATTCAGCTTGTCAATTTCGATTGCGTTCGCGTTCGTGATACAATCCAAAATTCGCCAGCTTGACCAGCGTTTTTATCGCCACGAAGGTATTAATATTAAACAGCTGTTTTATTTAGCGATTCAATGCTCCTCGATCGGATACTGAAGTTGCCGTTGAATGAATACACACACGTACACAGCACACTCATGTTTTATGTGTTTTATTTTATTTTGCCAATGTTCGTTTTCGTTCCGAAGGTTAGTAGACATATTCCAAACTACTCCATCATACTTCACCAGGGGGCGAGGAAACGGAAATGGAAGCTATTTTTAGTGCGTGAAGGCGCAGGCGCTTCCAAGTGCTTTTTTTTGTTGGTGAATGTCTGTGCTCGACCAACACCTTTTGCCAAAAACGGTACATCTGCAGCGAAATTCGATGCCTCCACAAGAATGTCACCAAGATATTTCGAAACGACCAAACGGACTTTTTCAGCGAACGTCGTGTGTCTTCAAGAAAAGCGAATTTGGAAGTGGTGGTAAAGTGTTAGTGTGAAAATTGTTGTCAGAGTATTGACGATGGAGGAGGAAAATTGGAAAAACTCATTAAAATTTAAATTTTTCGATCGTTATAACCGTTTGCGCTGGTTCCAAGCGTCGTCGTTCCAAAAGAGATGTGATCTAATTTTCGGCTGAGAACCTGCTTGATGGGGCAAGAAACCGGTCCCCTCAAAAATATGTGGGGGCGGTAGCGATATCCATTACGAGCTCAGAACATTTATTCCGAATATATTGGCAATGTGGTGGTGGTGCTATCAGAACGCACACACTCGCTTGTGCTTGCGGTGTGAATGTTTAGATAAATGATATTTTAATTGGATATGCGGACCAACTGGGGCGCGAAAAAGTGCTCGTACTACGACAATGAACTTGAAAGAGCACGCTTTATTAATCGCGGTACTTGCTATGCTAGGCACGTGAATCTTGAGGTTATGACACATGGGATACGATAAAATATATGAAATTGATGAAAGCCATTGACTTCATCTAGTTTATTTATAAAATACGAAGTGTTTCAAATTTGATGGAAAAAACTACAAAGTTTCCCATAATAGAATACCACCTTCAGTTGTCATTAATAATTTTATTATGACTATTTCAGTCAATGACTTCGAGATCATTCTCCAAACACATGGTCATTCATTGGAAATTTATTGTTTAGGTTAGATTTAAATGACAATTATTTAAGTTGCCCATTGTTTTTCATCCTTCCAAACTCAAGCACTTCAAGTTGAAGCTAACCAAAATCTGGGAGTTCTTTTTATCCTCATGAAAAGTCAAACACATAAGCATTTTTTCACAAATAGAATGAGACGATAAATAATATCACTAAAATCTCCCTGTAAACTTTCAAAACCACAACTGCACGTGTCACAATTATTCCATTTATGACACAATGCGATAATTATTACCAGGTCGTTCAATATCATAGAGTTCTCCTCTCCCAAACGGCCCTGCGATAATATCCCAATGAGTTGCTAAACACATTGCGCATTACGTCGCAAAGCCGACAGATCAGCCTCGATGTCGGTGTCGCTAATGACTTTGTTTATGACTTTTTTTTTCTCTCTGCGCAAACAGGGAAAAATCCGCCCTCGAAGCGCCAATTTTAACGGCTCGCAGAAACAAAAAGTAAAACAACAAAAGGAGGGTGGAGAAAAGTTGCACCCCATCCCCAAGAGTTGACTGATTAGGATCATTAACGGGGGAAAATTCCTCGCAGCTGAGGCGGTTTTGCGACTGTTTATTGCGAAATATTGTTAGCACTTGCTAGGTGACACCTGGGACACGACTTGAGGGTTTTTTTTTAAAAAGAATTCCAGACAGGGGATAAATATAGTGATCACGATGTTGATTCTACTGAAATAAACTAGAAAAATTAAAACGACTTTAAGCTATAGAAAGATTTGTACACCAAAAGCAGTGCAGCATCCATTTGAGAGGAAACGTCTACCGTTTGGGAGTACAAAGGTTCAATGAAAGAACAGAGTGCATAAAACAAACAATTTTAGTTTTAATCCATGCAAAGGAATCTGATCTTCTACAACGGAGCAGTAACCAAATTAGAGACTTGCCGCATGGTTTGGAAAATTTCCAAATTCTATGATAGGTTGACGTTTCCATATCTAAGCAACAAGGTTGTTGATCGATAAAATTATCGTCTAACGATAACGATAATCTATCGTTACCGTTTTTGTTATTACGATAATTGTATCGGCCATAATATTATCGCCGATAATTGACGATAACTCATTTTTAAAATCATTTTGAAATCGACTTAACTCAACCATATCATGTTAAATTTTCAATATTTCACTAAAATATATTTTTGGAAATTTGAGATAGTTTAAAATTTAAAATACTCCAAATTGTTCACAAAATAGCGTTTTTTTATTCGAAAGTACTAACATTTTCATAATTTGCAATATGAGTATTAAACGCAACGAAATTTTAGGTACTTTTTCACTTTTTATGGTCCTTCTTAAATACTAACTTTTTCACAAAATACCAGCTTTTTCCGAAAATATCCAAAATTTGAAAATTTGCAACATAGATATCAAACGAAGCGAGTTTTTTGCTTTCCTCGCATTACTGAGGAAAGGCTATAAAATCACTCGAAAAATGAACTTCTCAATTAAACCTTAAACCGATTTTGATGAAACTTTCAGCGTTTGTTGGTCTACAAAAAATATGAACTCATGCCAAATATGAGCCCTCTACGATACGAGGAAGTGAGGTAGAATATCAATTCAAAATTTTGCAAAAATGTTCAAAAATAATAGGCCAAATTTTTAAAACTCTCATAACTCAAGTTTGGCAATACGTAAACCTGCTCGCTTGTTTTCATTTGAAAGGTCTTTACATGCACTACAACTTCGACTTTGAATAACATCTGTCGGATACTTACCTCCAGAGATATTTACTAATTACTGAAAAGTCATGATTTTTTAAAAAATTGTCGTATCTTTCTTTAAAACGGAGATACCACCATACCCTATGTGGCAAAATTGAGGCATGGCTAGTACTCTAAGTCTACAATAATAACTTTTTGGTATCTCAGATTTTGGTAAAAAAAATCGATAATTCTTTGAAAATCCTTTTTTTTTAATTAAATTTTACAATTCCATCAAACCCAAAACAATGTTTCGATATGAAATCGTTCTTGTTGAGTCTCAATTTTATCACCGAATATGTTTATACGCTGGAGATGTTAAATATGGCATAATTTGACATATCTTTAAGCTTTTTATGCCAAGCTTATTCCAATAACTGAATTGAAAAAATCAAGAAAAAATAAAAAAAAAAATGCTTGTGAATACAAGCTTAAACTATTTAAAAAAACTATTATCTTTATTGCTGTTGTAACAAGCAATGCATTCGAAAAGAGATGCTGTAACTGGAGAAAAAGAGTTTTCCACACAAAAATATATTACTACAGAGCAAATTAAATCACTATTTGCTAGATTTGCAATGCTCTACAAACAAAACATACTGAAATTGTCTGATGTACGTGATGAACACATCCAAATGATTGAAAATTCTGATGATTTATACACGGTGAATTGAAATATTTCTTTATATGGTAATATTAATAACATCTATTCAAAACTATTGAATTATATATATATATATATATATATATATATATATATATATATATATATATATATATATATATATATATATATATATATATATATATATATATATATCAAACATTTCATTAGGGCACAAAACCAAAAAGTAAACATTCGGGATTATTCCACTATTCCATTCATTAGTACACTCCCTAAATGCCCTCCAAGAATCAGATTGATAACAAACAATTTCCTAATTTTTCAAAAACACAAAAGGGCACATAACCATGTTCACTGCAAACCAAAAAAAAAGTTCAAATGTGCCCTTTTATTTTCCGTTAGGTTCTCGTACTTGAGGAACTTTTTGTGTCATAATGTGAACTTTTCATACATTCTTAACACTAATTCACTTCAAAAAAAAAGTTTGGTTTACTTTTCCCCAAGGATTTCTGCAGAGAAAAACTTCGTCAAAAAACAATATTTTAAATAGTCCCGCGGCTGCTGTTCAGTACACTTTTGAAGAATTTTTATGTTTCACATACATTATCTACACCATTCAATCACAAAACTTCACCAATAATCAAAATTTCTACTGAATTACTCATTATTTCTAACTATCAGCGCTTCAGTGCCCTTTCAGCTCTCTTCGAAATTACATTTAGAAAGGGCCCATTATAAACAACAGTTGGAAAGTTAAAAGGGCCCAATAACGGAAAAAAATTAAATTATGAGTTTAATTGCGAAAAACAACAAAAATTAAAGAGCATTTAAGCAGAGTTGAGGATAATGATGTGTTTTATCGTATCATCAGTAAAAGTACCATCATTTAAGCTTATTTTTTAAATAGGAATTGAAACAAGTTGTCCACTTTTTGCAAGCGATTTTCTCGAATCGCGGTTTTTGGTTTTGTGCCCTAATGAAATGTTTGGCTCGATATATCATATTTTTTTCAGGAAACGGCAGAAAAACAAAGTGGGCTCTGGAATTACACTTTATCTTATTATATAATGGAACAATATTGAATTTATCATAATTATTTTCTATGTAGATATGTTTAATGATATGTCCTAATGAAATGTTTGGCTCGATATATCATACAGTCGACTCTCTGGCTGTCGATCTTCTCGATATCAATATTGCTCCATCTATCGAAGAATTCTTCAGTCCCTTCAAACTGCATACTTCGATTGGCTTTATTCCTCGATATTTTCTCTTGCTTGAAGGATCTCTTCCTCGACGGTCCCTTGGATTCTGTTTGCTTTAAAAATTTCTTCCGGATATCAATATTATCACTATCTCATGGCTTGCATAGACATTTTTCTTTGCGAAACGAAGCTTTGAAGGGTGTTTGACATTAGTTTGTTTTTGTTTGCTGGACGTTGCCATGATTCTCTCCCATAGCTGGGTATCAAGAAAAAAAAATTCAATCGCGTCTTCATTTTGCATCGTTCTGTACACTGATGATTCTCTTCCTCGACGGTCCCTTGGATATTGACAACCAGAGAGTCGACTGTATTTTTTTAGGAAACGGCAGAAAAACAAAGTGGGCTCTGGAATTACACTTTATCTTATTATATAATGGAACAATATTGAATTTATCATAATTATTTTCTGTGTAGATATGTTTCCTAGAACAGAATAATTGCTTAGAAAAAGTACGTAACTTACTGCTGTCATCTACAATCAACTTAAGGAGCCATTACACTGCCGCAAACACACAAACAAACTCGCAAACTTGTTTACGGAAAACTCTCAAACAAGGCAAAATGTATGCAGGCTGGCGTTTGTAAAAACAAATACAGTCAAACTGGCAAATTGTCAAAAAGTGCGAGATTGTTTGTTTGTTTGCCCTAGTGTAATAGCTCGTTTAGAAAACTTGCTGGGCTGGTTGCTATGCGTCAACTAACCGTAGATTTTGATAATTTCCAAACCATACGTCAAGTTCCTAATTTGCTAACTTTTCCATTTTAGATGATCAGATTCAGTTGCATGGATACAATTTTCTACGCTTTGTCTCCGAAGGGGTAATTATAGTCAATGATCATGAATCCGAGGTAGGGGGCGGTACGACTACTTTCATTTTGGAACTATCGCAAAAATACGTGTTTTTTCAATGATTTGCAGCCTGAAATGGTGATGATTCGGAAATTTGGTGTCAAAGTAACATTAAAGTAAATTATGACGCCCGATTTGATGGGTTTTTCAAAATTCCGAAAAAAACTTTCAATCATCAAGAAGGATAATTTTCTAATCTGGAACAAAATTTTCCATTTTTAAATTTTGTGTGTTGTGTACCTTTGCAGGGATATTGTTAAGAGTAAGAGTATAATTATGTTCAACAAAGTTGGACAGGGTTGCCCGAACTTCAAAATCCTAAAGTTGATTATTTGTAAATAGTTCTCTGGAGTTTACAAAATAACCTTTCAGGATTCATGTGACATTCGACAGTAGCTCACTTATCAATTTTTAAATCATATCTTTACCAGACTGTCTGCAAATGAATTATTTCGTTGAATAATTCTCAGAACAGGGTAATTTCCCGCAAAACACTTGATCGGTTCTTCCCAACAAAGTGGTGTACCAGAACAGTATACAGTAGCAACCATACAAACCACATTTCAACCAGCTTCGTCAAGCGCCCCGGGTTGCGGTCGTGGCTCAATTACCCGCGACAAACTTGACTGCCGAGAAGGGGGAGTTTTGTTTGTTTTTGAATAATTGATTAGCTCTGCCTGCGTTGCGATAATTTTCCTCCACAGAAAACGGCGGCGATCCGATCTGACTTTCGTCATCGATACCCGTTCCGGGCCGCCAATTTCGCGACGTCGTCGGTCGGTTGGAATTCATATTCTGACGTGAATTGACAGCATGACGAACGTTGCCGCGGGACGTGCGGTTCTGTTCCAACCAATTTGCTGCGACGGCCGCGGCTCAATTAATTCAATGGAGAAACAATCAATATGTATTACTATCAATTGAACTTGATACGCCGGCATGGGACGCATAAATGTTTGTCTCATCAGCTGGGCGGAGCTGGTGTGCTCGAGAGAAAGGGAGCTCATCTGGAAGCGCCAGCATAAACCGACTTTAACTGAATGTCTTGGATGCTAAAATTGGAACGAGGTCGAAAGGTTGATAGATTAACAAGCTATAGAGAAATATTACAGCTTATAAGCTTATAAGATTCACATTCATGTTTAGAATACTATGTCATGACACTGAAATTTTAAGTTTAATTTCATAAACGCACCCTCAAATTCTAAGTGTAAATATAAGTATTGCGCGCCTTTGCCCCGTGCCATACTTTCATACACATAGGAGACCAAGGCGGCGAAGTCCTTGTAGATAAAAGTAAAAAAAAAAAAAAAACTAAGAGACTAGTGGTTGGTACTAGCAATGGGTGACGACAGCTATAAAGTCAACATCGTTTTTTCATCAAAGTTTAATAGCCGTCGGCGTGCCTACCGATCAGGGATCATGTGAGAGGAGATTGTTTTTACTTATAAAACACGTTCGATCTTGTAAGCTGTACCCCAGCTTACCAAACCAAAAGTATTACTAAACTAGCGCAGCGCAATCAAAAATTACACATTTGCAATTGTTATCAGTCAAGCACATCTCGTCTGTGCAACGACCCCACTCAGAACGATTCGAAAAAAAGCATAACAATGTGACCCCGGCCCCACTTTTCCCAAGAGCCCATATGCACAGCACGTACGTGTTATCCTGATGAATGGCACCGTAGAGGTATGAAGTGTCATTCATTAGATACTGCACCTCTTGCGAGTAGGGTTAAGTCTATTGAAAAATGGGACATTTGTAAGGTATTTGAGTTTTTAGCCTTTTGCAAATATTTTTCATAGTTCATGTCGAACCCTCTTAAAGGTGGTCTAAAACCGATAGCTGGAATCGATTCTCTGGACAATTTCACATCACTTCCTCCACATTGATCATTGTTCTAAGTTTAATCCTTGTGACGATACAGTTGTTTTAAATTAAAAAGAGTTGAGAAAAAACAGGGATTTTGGTCATTTCTTATGTCGTTTTTGGTCGTTTCTAAAACAAAGACTTGATTTTTCAGTCTCAAAAATATTTTTTTAACCGGATATTTCGTTAAATTTCCTATGGGTAATTCTCCGCCAACTCACGCAGCAGTTGCCCCGACCCCTCTTCGATTTGCGTGAAACTTTGTCCTAAGGGGTAACTTTTGTCCCTGATCACGAATCCGAGGTCCTTTTTTTGATATCTCGTGACGGAGGGGCGGTACGACCCCTTCCACTTTTGAACATGCGAAAAATGAGAAGTTTTTCAAAAAAATGTAGCCTTAAACGGTGAAGAGATAGAAATTTGGTGTCAAAGGGACTATTATGTAAAATTAGACGCCCGATTGATGGCGTACTCAGAATTCCGAAAAAACGTATATTTTCATCGAAAAAACACTAAAAATGTTCAAAAAATTCTCCCATTTTTCGTTACTCGACTGTAACAAATTTTGGAACATTCATTTTTTCATTCAATTTATGGTAAATTTAATGTTCTTTTCGATTCTACATTGACCCAGAAGGGTCATTTTTTCATTTAGAACAAAAATTTTCATTTTAAAATTTCGTGTTTTTTCTAACTTTGCAGGATTATTTTTTATCGCGATTTTACGAAAAAAAGTTTTGAAAAAGTTACTTTTTGCGTTTCTCTTGGTTTCGTCGTCCGTTTCTGTTGCGGGTGACGATGAACGGCCATGATCAACGACGACCAACATTTTCAAAACTTTTTTTTGTAAAATCGCTATAACTCGTGATGTTTTTTAACAAACCCCTTATGTCTATTAGGGTGGGTACGTTTTTCAAAAAGTTCTCGGATCAAGTTTAAGTATGGTTCCCCTTGTAGGGCATGCCCATAGGGACTTTCATCACATGGTTTGAACTCCATACATCCTGTTAGCCCAAAAAGTGGGACGATTGTTGAGCTCTGTACCTGGTATAGGGTAAACTTGTCCAAGCTAGTCACAGCCTACTCAGCAAAAAATTTGAATCTCTTATACCACTCGCAGATTGACAGATAGACGTCGTCGGATAGACCTTGTTTTTGTTTTATCTACCAATTCTGCGTAATTCAAGTAATGTTTCCAAACATGATCGACTTGTGGAGATTATGTTGCTTTAGTGGCGCGAAATCTTTGCCAACCCTTCATTTTGTATGCTCACCCTCGTTATTTCACTGATGGGTGATAAAATCGTGGTTTTAAAAAGGAAAGGAGAAGATTTTGATGTTGCGAATGTGGGATTGGAGGAAGACGCCTCCCTTTTTTTTGTTCGATGTCATAGAATTCAAGCCATTTTAACAGCACTAGCTAAATACCTGTTCCCAAAGGAATAGAATGATTATTGAACATGCAATTTTTAACTGCACAGATTTTTCGGCATTTTGGAGCATGAAAAGTAGATAAACTGCAAAAACAAGCGGCTGACACGAAAGGCACGCGAGAAGAAAAATGAAAATTCAAATCATGGCATGCTGCGATTTTGTTTACTTGAGGCATCTTCTCAGTATACTAGTTTTGATCGGACGAGGGGTCAATGCATATTTCATGTAACCGGTATCAGTTTACGATTAAATGACATTATACAAATCAACCAAAATTTTGTAAAAAAATATTAATTTAAAAATTGAACGAAACATAGGATGTTGTCATTTGAGTAACTTTTGAAAATGTTGAATATAGGGAAACTTACTAGAAATTATGTTAAATTTTGGTTTTAAGTAAGTAAGTAGTAAAATAAAAACACATAGGTTACATATTGTTACAGTATCATTATCTAAAACATCTCAAGTTAGAAAAAAATATGTTTTGCACTATTTGAGTGTTATTATGAGATTTTATTACAGCAAAAAATTATAATTGAAGCAAAATTATGATCATCAAGTGAGAACGGTTCAAATTAAAATAAGGTTTACTAATTAGTTACATCTACTAGCAATTATTAGAATCTACTTGACAATGATACCTTGTAACAGATTGTCGAAGGCATAAAAGGCACATTAAAATCAACCATTATAATCGTCTATCAGTATAAGAAAAACATAACCAGGTTTTTTTTTTGGCCAATTTTAGCGTAATTTTGGCGGTCGGAGCGACCGTGGCTGACTGGTTACGGTGTTCGCTTGGTAAGCGAATGGTCCTGGGTTCGATTCCCATCTGCTCCCAACGAGAAAGTATAGGAAATATAAATCTTGAAACTCTGAACATGAACGAAAAATCACAGACGCTCGAGTCGGGGTTCGATCCCCCGTCCTTTGGATTGGTAGGCAAAATTGCTAACCACTAGGCCATCACGGCTTGTTTGAGCTACGACTGGAATTAGGAATAATGTTACTATATACGCGCTGGGTCCTTGTCCATTTGTCAAGGGTTCGGAAGTTCTAAATAACGTTTGAATCCGATTGGTGCAAACGTTCTTCAGGGCGGGGCTTGTCGACAAAGCTGAAGTACCTCGCGCTCGGCTAGCCAGCGTAGAAATGGGTCACCGAAGCTCGGCAGAGCTAACACCTTCCAAATGCCTATGCGAGTTATTTGCATGTATAGAATGTAGATCTAAAAATACATGGAAACAAATCAATTTGTAAGAAGCGACCGCGTGGTCCCGTTTGGTTGGTTGCACACACACACACACACACACACATTTTAGCGTAATTTTGGCGGTCATTTCTGTCCCTTCAAAAGTTTCCGAGTTTTATTACAAGAGTTCAGTCAAAAATGATGAAGTTAAATTGCACGCCGAAGTGCCGTTAAGTCAACATCATGTGCTGGATGGAAATACATGCTGTTATCCAAAACTAACGATACATAATTTGCTACTTTAAATAATTTTATAAAATTCAAAATATATTTACTACACGCACTATGGACGACCCATCGGTGCAAAACTGCCATAAAAACTGGTAGAAAAGTTGCAGCTCTCCACCGCGAGAGGCAGCACCTGTACTGTCCCCGTTTTTGAACCTAAAGTTCCACATATGTGCTTTCATGCCAAATATCAGCTCATTTGGTTGTAAACTGGCTGCGCGCATAAGGGTTAAAGTTTACATGGGAATTACTATGGGAAATTGGAACTTTTTGTTCAAACGCTCCTACAGGTCTGGGAAAAACGCGCCAACTTCTGGTATGGTCAGGCCTAAGGAGAATGGTCTGGAGAACACTTTTCTCGAAGAGAGTATATGGATTCGTTGTCCCTAGACCTGGCGCATCGGCAAACAATCCGATGTCTCCGGAATCAACAGTTTTCCCTGAAAAAGCATCAAATTTTCCTTAGCAGTTCCTCAGTTTCCTTAGTTTTCAAACGATCCAATTTTTAGTAAAAATATATTATTTCATTTAAAAACGAATGAATCGTTTCAAATACATTCTAAGTTGATGTGTCTAACTGATAACAGTTCAATTGTTAGCAAATTAACTTGTTGTTTCATGCATTGTTTCTCTTGCCCCACTAGTTGAGTAGAACATATGGAAAATATAAAACTTTAAAATCAATTTTCTACATTGACTGTTTTTCAATTTTTAGAGCAGGCCTACCCAACGTCCGGCTCGCTGGCCGGATCCGGCCCGTGAAGCCATTTCATCTGGCCCACGACGGCTGTTCAAAATAAGTCTGTGACTTTCCCTTAAGGCTTTTAATGGAATATTCGATGAATAACTTGAGTGTCTAAATTAAAACAAAGTAGTTTATTTGTTGTTTTTTTCAGCTTCAGCTATGTTTTTGTTTCAAATTCAAATATTCTTTATGTTTGAGAGCGAGTTGTGGCGCTATAACCACGGCAAAAAGTGTCCAGGGCATTCGTGGAAATACAATGTCCCATCCCAGAGGGTCCCGGAGTACCAAACCTTCTTAGCATGGTGCTCCCAACGAATACAACCAAAATCTCGGAGCATATGGTGGTGTGTCCCCACGCTTCTTCCTCCCCTGTCGATTCAGAATTGTGTTGTTGTTCGAACACTCAGTGCTCAAACTCAACCCAATTATGAGTCATCTCTGCGATACGGCTTTACGCAGTAGGCCTGGCCGCTTTAACGCTTGTGATGTTTCAATGCATTTCAATGCAATGGCCCACTACAAATGTTAATAAATGACAAGAAGAGTGCTAGGCGTCATCTAACCTAAGGCACTCTCCAGGATCCCTTCGAAAGATTGGCTGCGCTAGGGTCTGATTAGATTAGATTAGATTAGAATTCAAATATTCTTTATTTTTGAATTTAATTTTTCAAATTTTTATATTGATTTTTAATGTTTTACTTCAAATTCAAGTTTTTTTTTTAGAATTTAAGTAAAATTGTTTGTCTAATAAATGAGCAAACTAAAAATGTTTTATTTAACATTCCAACTCCCAAGGCTCCAAAAAAGTTGGAACGGTAACTTCAACTCAATGGTTCTCGGGCATTACTCAACCAATCCAGATGATTCTTCTTCACAGTGATTTGTTAGGATGTCTAGATGATTCTAGAATTTTGCAGAACTTAATTTGATCAAATCTGTATTTTTGCGATCAAAAACATCGTTCCAACTATTTTTTTAAGTATAAAAAAAATCGCCAAAAAATCCGCGGAGGCAGTCATTTTAAAAAAGGTGGAACGATGTTTTCGGTCGCAGAAATTACAGATTTGTTCATACAAGTTCTTCAAAATTTTAGAATCATCTAGATATTCTTACAAATCACTGGAAACAAGAATCGTTCCGATTGGTTGAGTAACGACCGAGAACCAGCGGGTTGAAGATACCGTTCCACCTTTTTTGGGAGGCTTGGGCGTCCGTGTAAGTTGGACATGCGTTGGGCATTCCAGTGTTAAAATAAAATTTTCAGTTATAAATTTTGTTAGGAAAATAGCATAAAAAAGCAAACTATTTATACTTTTAACAAAGTTTGCTGCAAATAGTTTCAAAATATAAAAAGAAGTCTGAAAATGAGTCAAGAAATCAGCAATCAACATTTCTTTCAAGAATAAACTTTAATAAATAAAAAAAACTCGAAGAGTAACTTTTTAAATTTTATGTGTTAATAAAGTTGCACAATTACGCAAAAAGTGGAAAAAAGTGAAAAAAGAAGATTTGAATAAAAATTTACTTTTATAAGTTTCATGATGTCTCATAAATTTTTGAATTGAGGAAATTAAACTTTAAAAAAAATTCTGCGACCATTTGTTCAATACAATTTTAATCTAAACGAACAAAAAAAAGCAAATTTACACACATTTGAATGTAACCTTTGTTTTATTTCTTAAAATCCAGGTAAATAGTTTTAAACTTACAACATTAGAATAATATGATTATCAAAAAATCCGACAGATTTTCTAACGTTTTAGTGGGTTTCAACGTGCATTTCTTTAGCTTGTTATAAAGTGCCTAATAAAAAGTGGGGACACGAGAAACTGAGAACCCAGCGATTTTCTGTCAAAAAATTGAGCACCCCCAAGATCTTACACTTAAGGTGAACACCTTCACTCAGAAAAATAAGGCATATTTGAATCAACAAAACGTTTCGTTGGTTTGAAAATCAAGTTTTTTGTTGAATCAACGCTGAACTTCAAAACAACTTTTTCAAAACAACAAAATATTTTTTGTGGAATTGAGAAAATCAAGGTTTGTTTCAACGCAAAATCGGCGTTGATTATATTCAACAAAAATTTTGTTGAATCAAACCTTGTACAGGCTGATTCTACAAAATATTTTTCTGCGTGTTCCATTTATACGCTTGGTAAAATTTGAGTGACCAACTGTGAGTGGCATTGCATTTTGAGTGCCTTGTCCCCACATTCTATTAGGCACTTTAGCTTGTTACACATGCCCCACTTTCCCCTACATTTGTACTCCCATTCTGAGAGCCGTTTCCTCTCGGATGGCGCAGCCTTACTGTGGGTGAAGTTTTTCCACAATAACAGGGGAGGATCGAACGCTTATCGCAAATCACCTGCAACCATATCGATAGGCATGCATAAGTCCCGATAATATCGATCGATTGGCTCGCCCTTAATCCGCTCCAAATCGTTCCGAGGCTCACAGCTGTAATTGTATAGCTCAATCCAGAGCCCTGATAGGGCAGTAGTTATGAAACATGTCTTCCGAGCGTGGCTAGTCCTGATAACGGCAGTCAACTCTCCTTCCGGCATTCCCACTGCTGACGTTTCCAAGAGCAACACGAGGAAACACACGGAGGGAAGGAACTTTGAGATTTTGTTATCAACTTTTACAAAGATGACCGACTGGTGCGCGTGGCCCGCTTCAATTAATTGTTGACGAATCATTGACTGATTAAGAGGTGTTTTCTCTCGCAGTTTCAGCATGTTCAGATTACACAACATTATTAATCTAGTACCAGCCTTTACAATTTTGAGACGAGGGGAGGAGGGATTTTACAGCTGTTTGTTTCGCAACCGATAAACCATCGTCATTCATTACGTTTGCTCAACTGGCAAGAAGAGTAAGAAGCTGTTTCACGATTTGTTGCTGTGCCGGACTTGTTCACATATTTGCTGACAGTGTGCATAACACAGACACCCGTTCACTGGAATGTTTCTCTGAGTGTGTGCCTGTATATACATATCAGTGATTCTTAGTAGAACCACATGGTGGCAGAATTGTTGAATGTTCAGCGGTTTTTGCACTGCCAGAAGGAAAAATCCCGCTGATGCAGGGAGTTCTCTGAAGTGCCGCTTGAGTTGTAACCTAATTAGAAATATAATGATAAACGGAAACTTTAAGTCAAATTGATGTTTAAAAGAAATTATAACTGTTAAAATTTCAAACGCCTCATTTGAATGTTATTTTTTTCTAGGCTTAAACAATTATACCTTCAATTATTGCTCGATTTAGACGAACCTTGCATAGTTTATGAATGATTACGCATTTAGTTAAATCAGCATGCAAATGAATCGTCGATGTCATTGTAGAAAAGAGTATGACACACAGCAGTTCAGTTGCTGTGGTGATGGTTGAGGTTCAAGAACAGATAAGCCACGTAAAATAAGAACGACCGCTCTCGCAAATGAGCTGATGTGTGTTCTGTTCTACATTCGAACGCATGAGTGATGTGTGCCAAATTCACGTGGTCGAAGGGTTTTCAGCAAGTTTTAAAAATTGTAGGAATGCCTTTTTCAGTTATTAGTTTTGAAATGAACCCTGCACTCACCTGGACTGAACTCGTAAGGATTTTTTTTATATGTTTTAGATGACCAATCATTCTATCTTTTGAGCTAAGGCACACATTTATCTGAATTCTTTTCACAAAATTAGGCCATTGCAAATATTTTTCAAAGTGGGGGAGGGGGGGGGGGGGGAGCCTTAAAAATTTGTAAATCCAGATCTAGAACATTAACTTGAATCAAACAAAAATCATAACAATAAAAGGAAACATGTGAGCAATTCTCTACGAAATCAGTCATTTTTTTAGAATTTAAATGTTTGTATTTTTTAATCCGACTGAAACTTTTTTGGTGTCTTCGATATGCCCAAAGAAGCCATGTTGCATCATTTGTTTGTCCATATAATTATCCATACAAATTTGGCAGCTGTCCATACAACAAGAATGCATGATAATTCAAAATTCTTTATCTTTTGAAGAAGTTTATTGATCGATTTGGTGTCTCCGACAATGTTGTAGGTATAGATACGAGCAATTCTCTACGAAATCGGTCTTTTTTCTTCAATTTTAATTTTTGTATTTTTTAATCCGGCTGAAACTTTTTTGGTGCCTTCGGTATGCCCAAAGAAGCCATTTTGCATCATTAGTTTGTCCATATAATTTTCCATACAAATTCGGCAGCTGTCCATACAAAAATGATGTATGAAAATTCAAAAATCTGTATCTTTTGAAGGAATTTTTTGATCGATTTGGTGTCTTCGGCAAAGTTGTAGGTATGGATACGGACTACACTGGAAAAAATAATACACGGTAAAAAAAAATTTGGTGATTTTTTTATTTAACTTTTTATCACTAAAACTTGATTTACAAAAAAACACTATTTTTAATTTTTTTTATTTTTTGATATGTTTTAGAAGACATAAAATGCCAACTTTTCAGAAATTTCCAGGTTGTGCAAAAAATCACTGACCGAGTTATGAATTTTTTAATCAATACTGATTTTTTCAAAAAATCGAAATTTTGGTCGTAAAAATTTTTCAACTTCATTTTTCGATGTAAAATCAAATTTGCAATCAAAAGTACTTTACTAAAATTTTGATAAAGTGCACCGTTTTCAAGTTATAGCCATATTTAAGTGACTTTTTGAAAATAGTCGCAGTTTTCATTTTTAAATTAGTGCACATGTTTGCCCAGTTTTGAAAAAATATTTTTGAAAAGCTGAGAAAATTCTCTATATTTTGCTTATTCGGACTATGTTGATACGACCTTTAGTTGCTGAGATATTGCAATGCAAAGGTTTAAAAACAGGAAAATTGATGTTTTCTAAGTTTCACCCAAACAACCCACCATTTTCTATCGTCAATATCTCAGCAACTAATGGTCCGATTTTCAATGTTAATATATGAAACAATTGTGAAATTTTCCGATCTTTTCGAAAAAATATTTTGGAATTTTCAAATCAAGACAAACATTTTAAAAGGGCGTAATATTGAATGTTTGGCCTTTGTGAAATGTTAGTCTTGATTTGAAAATTCCAAAATATTTTTCGAAGAGATCGGAAAATTTCACAAATGTTTCATATATTAACATTGAAAATCGGACCATTAGTTGCTGAGATATTGACGATAGAAAATGGTGGGTTGTTTGGGTGAAACAGAAAACATCAATTTTTGTTTTTAAACCTTTGCAATATCTCAGCAACTAAAGGTCGTATCAACAAAGTCCAAATAAGCAAAATATAGAGAATTTTCTCAGCTTTTCAAAAATATTTTTCAAAACTGGGCAAACATGTGCACTAATTTAAAAATGAAAACTGCGACTATTTTCAAAAAGTCACTTAAATATGGCTATAACTTGAAAACGGTGCACTTTATCAAAATTTTAGTAAAGTACGATTGCAAATTTGATTTTACATCGAAAATGAAGTTGAAATTTTACGACAAAATTTCGATTTTTGAAAAATCAGTATTGATTAAAAATTCATAACTCGGTCAGTGATTTTTGCAACCTGAAATTTCTGAAAAGTTGGCATTTTATGCCTTCTAAAACATATCAAAAAAATTAAAAATAGTGTTTTTGTAAATCAAGTTTTAGTGATAAAAGTTAAATAAAAAATCACCAAATTTTACCGTGTATTATTTTCCAGTGTAGTCCGTATCCATACAACTTTGCCGAAGACACCAAATCGATCAAAAATTCCTTCAAAAGATACAGATTTTGAATTTTCATACATCATTTTTGTATGGACAGCTGCCGAATTTGTATGGAAAATTATATGGACAAACTAATGATGCAAAATGGCTTCTTTGGGCATACCGAAGGCACCAAAAAAGTTTCAGTCGGATTAAAAAATACAAAAAAAATCGAATGACCGAAATCCTAGAGAACTGCTCATACGGACTACACTGAAAAAAATGATGCGCGGTAAAACATTTTTTGGTAATTTTGCCTTCCTCACTGAGGTAAGGCTATAATCCTGCTCTAAAAATGAACTTTGCATAAAAACGTCGTAGACCCACCTTCATGTATACATATCGACTCAGAATCGAAAACTGAACAAATGTCTGTGTGTATGTGTGTGTGTATGTGTGTGCGTATGTGTGTGTGTGTATGTGTGTGTGTATGTATGTATGTGACCAACAAACTAGCTCATGTTTCTCGGCACTGGCTGAACCGATTTGACCCGAACCTGTTGCATTCGACTTGGTTTAGGGTCCCATAGATCGAGTTTTATACAGATTGAAGTTTCGATAAGTAGTTCAAAAGTTATATATAAAAATGTGTTTTCACATATATCCGGATCTCACTTAAATGTATGTAAACTATGTCCGGATCCACCATCCGACCCATCGTTAGTTAGGTTATCAAAAAACCTTTCCAACGAGTTCAAAACATTTAAGATCTGGCAACCCCGTCTGGAGATATCCCGACTTAAGTGATATTGATGTACTTTTTGGAAGCCAGATCTCTCTTAAATGTATGTAAACTATGTCCGGATCCACCATCCAACCCATCGTTGATTAGGTTATCAAAGGACCTTTCCCATGAGTCCAAAACATTTAAGATCTGGCAACCCTGTCTCGAGATATATCCACTTTAGTGATATTTATGTACTTTTTGGATGCCGAATCTCACTTAAATGTATGTAAACTATGTGTGGATCCACCATCCAATCCATCGTTGGTTGGGTTATCAAAAGACCTTTCCAACGAGTCCAAAACATTAAAGATCTGGCAACCCTGTGTAGAGATATGGCCACTTAAGTGATATTTATGTACTTTTTTATTCCGGATCTCAAAAATATATGAAATTTTTGTTCAATTCCATCATATCAGCCATTGTTGATAATAAGTGAGGAAGGCTCCAACCACATAGGTGGATTAAGTTAGTTTTTTATTTAACTTTTTGTCCTAAAACTTGATTTGAAAAAAAACTCTATTATTATTATTTTTATTTTTTGATATTTTTTAGAAGACATCAAATGCCATCTTTTCAGAAATTTCCAGGTGGTGCAAAAAATCTTTGACCGAGTTATAATTTTTTCAACCAATACTGATTTAAAAAAAACGAAATATTATTTGCAAAAATTTTTCAACTTCATTTTTCGATGTAAAATCAAATTTGCTTTCAAAAAGTACTTTAGTGAAATTTTGATAATGTGCATCGTTTTCAAGTTGAAGCCATTTTTAGAATACTTTTTTGAAAATAGTCGCAGTTTGTTTTTTTTTTATATTAGTGTACATGTTTGCCCACTTTTGAAAAAATATATTTTTATTGTGTTGAGAAAATTCTCTATATTTTGCTTTTTGAACTTTGTTGATACGACCCTTAGGGTACGTTATCCATTAGTGGACCCCTTTCCTATAGTGGACCCTCTGAAGGGTTTTTGATGAAAAATTCAATAAAATCACAATTTCAAGCGTGTTGTTGTCTACAAATCTTTTATTTGGCATGTTCAGCATCATTTAAAACAATGTTGACTACCATTGAATTGTCCTTTTTACCAAAATAAGTGTTTTGAGTTCGACATCTGAAATCAGCCATGGCCACTAGCATTTTCACAACAAAACTGCATTTATATTTAATGATTGAATTAACCATCCAATCATTTTTTGACTGATTATTTAACTTCAGCAAGTCGGAGTAATGTAAATTAAAGGATCTTTACTAAAATATAGCGAAGAACTGCCATTTTCGAGCAAAAATTAGGAGGGTCCAATATAGGACAACTAAAATTCAAACTTTTCCAAAAGTGGACCCCTGTTAATTTAACTTTCAAAAATGAAGAAAACTGTGTATCCAAGCAAAAGTTTCTCTGAAACATACAATAAATGCTTGTTTTTATCAACCTAAACGCATATTTGTTTTCATGTTAATAGTACCAAAAAAGCTGAAGCCGTAAGAATTTATAATTAATCAAAACTATAGTTAATTGTACTTAACTGAAGCATCATAATTGCAGTTTGAAATGACATTTTATAATAATAAATCAATAAAAAAAACATTTTTTTACATAAACATGCGTGGTTTTATCAGCAACTGTAAACAAATCTAATGTTTAGTTTCGGTCAACCATTTATGTAATTAATATGGAAAAATTTGCATCAAGATGACTTTTTTTTTATTATTTTTATGATTGCAGTGGTTTTTGAATCGTTATCTCTGATCTTTTTCGGAAATAAATGTGTTTAAATATCTGTAAGGTTTTTTTGTTGTTTAAAGCCAAATTTGTTAACAAAACATATTTGTTTATGATGAAAAGTGAGCAAAATCCATCTTTTATTCAGTATAACTATCATTAGACCTACACCATGCATCAAAACATCAAATATCGGTTAAATTTGATATAAAAATAACAGTTTGCCTATAGTGGACCCGGGTCCACAATCGGATTATGGACCCGGGTCCACTATAGGAAAAGGGGGTCCATAACAGGCAAAAAATTTTTTTTTTCAAATGACTATTTTTCTGCTCAAAAACAAGTAACTGATGAAACAAATAGTCAAAATTGTTCAAAAGACTTCAGATTTAATTGTTTTGTACAAAAGGTTATGAAAAAGTGCTTAAAATATTGAAAATTTGTAAAAAATGTGCTTCGGCTCTACTAGGGGGTCCACTAATGGTTAAAATACCCTAGTTGCTGAGATATTGCCATGCAAAGGTTTAAAAATATGAAAATTGATGTTTTCCAAGTCTCACCCAAACAATTCAATTTTCTAATGTCGATATCTCAGCAACTAATGGTCCGATTCACAATATTAAAACATGAAACATGCGTCAAATTTTCCGATTTTTTCAAAAACAATATTTTCAAAAATTTTAAATCAAGGCAATTGTTTTCAAAATTAATTTATTTAAGTTAAGTGAAATTGAATAACTCCATCACTAAGTGAATTACCGCCACAATGTAATGAATTAAAAGGCACGTGCCTTATATTACATGAATAAATAAACAAATAATAATAATAATAAAAAAAAAAACGTATGACCGATATCTAAGAGAACTGCTCATGTTTCGTTTTTTCAATCTCTTTTCTGTAGTATTTATATATTTGTAGGTTTTATCGCAATTCATGCTTTAACATGATTCATGCTGCCACAAACTGCACCGAGCCTTCCGTTTGGACGGGTTTGCAGAGATACTGGATATAACCATGTAAAACAAACAGACCTGGCACCGAAGTTGGCTGTTTTCCCTTCGCTTCCGTTTGTGGAAAACGGAAACCGGTGGCATGGCTTCACCACACCCCCCGCAACGCACAGTGGGTTGTGTGTTTTGGCACTGTGTGTTTTGAGTTGAGTTTTTGATTTTGATTTTTGTCAAATATATTTATAATTATAAATAACAAAATGTGATAAAATTTTTATCGAAATAAACCCACCGTGCAACGAGAAAAACGAGTAGTTTTCCCACACTACGAAAAATTTACGAAGCACTGCACTATGGCGTCGTGAACGAGCTCTCCTGTTTCGAGTAAGGACACAGACAAATTGGGGCAGGGTAAGAGAGGGTGGCACGAAATGGATGGCACTCGTGTCCTTTCTGTCAAGGTTTCTGATTTCACGTCAGCCGGAAGGGGGGAGGCTCATATACGTGGAATCACGAAAAATGATGACAACGTCAACGAATTATTCATTGTCGTCGCTTGGCTCGGCTCAATGTCGGTTGGTTACGGTGTATGAAGGAAATCTTAGGAAATTTTGTACACGAAATTTGGGAAAATTTCAACTCGACTGACACATAACATTTGTTTGTTGTTTAAACTCTTCGATATTTTTTTTATAGTCACGTTAAAAATACTTCTTGCAAAGTGTGAGTTTCTTTTCCAGAGAATTTTTCTTTCAGAAAAATGAGTGGTCATTCAAGTGACAGGACTATTCCCTCGAATGAACAAAAACCAGTTTTAGGATTTCCGGAAATGTGATACAGGATATCACTTCCATCGAGGGAAATGGATAAGGGAAAGTAATGGACTTATTTTCTTGTGTTCTCTCCATATCGACATGAACCAAAACTCGAGGTTAACTTCGAACAATGTCCAGAGTCAACGGGGGGGGAGCTGAATATTTGTGAGCGTTTCTTTGTCTGCGGGTGAAATCGTTACCAAATATTTGCCCACAATCAAGTCTCAATGCCGGCAGCACTTAAACCGATCAAACCGTGCAATGACAAAACCGAGATGACCGACGTGATGGTCAACTGTGGACAGAGAGTTGAATGAACAGTAGAGTAGTAAAAGTGCTGTCAGTGAATTTGAACTGAATTGGAATATCAAAGAGATATAATTTATCTGCATTGGATTTGTCAACGCATTGACTGACTTCAAAAGTCATGAAAAGTCCAGTACTATTTTTACTGATATAGACAGAATTAGATTTTCACGTAAAACTCATCAATGGTAAAACCCAACTATGTGGGACATTCTCCGACACCTTCTGTGTCGGTTAATGGAAGACCCCTAAAAAGCTAGTTCAACCAAATATTACACTTAGAATGAATGGCCCTTAGCTTCTTCACCTCCTTTCCCCTTATAACTGCCAGCGCCCTGTCTGGATCTATCCACCATGTGACAAAAGGTTTGAAAAAACTGTTGCCGCGATCTTTAATTCTGTCTCTCCTCTTTCTGTCCTAGGTTAGCTTAATATTTCTCGCCGCAAATTGCCAATATAAGCAAATAATTATAAATGAAGATATCTAATTCAAGCCTTTGGCGCAGTACCGACGACGATACGGCGTTGACGTCAAGTACATGTCCTATTAAATTACCAACAAATTTCACCGTCACCACCTCGTGGAAACTTATCATATTTTCTCACGTGAAGTGAAAATCATCAACATGAAAAAAAAAGCAAAAACAAAAACTAAACTCATCAACGACGACACCGGCTTCGTTTTCCTCCATGACGTCGGTGATCCACAGAGCGGTTGCAAATGGATTGGAAGGTTGCTAAAAATAGATTTTGCCACTCCGGCGGCCTGGCTCACATGTGCGTTCCGAAATGTTCCGAAAGCAAGAGCGCATTAATATGTATTACACAGTTAACCAGACGTATACGTTCAAGGGTGCTTCTCTGCTCCTCACTCAGGGGAGGTACTTTTCGAATGAGGCCTGTCATGAGTGTACGTCAAAGATTTCGCTTTTTTTCTACCACCGTATGAAGTTATTCTCGGGAAGTGACAGCTATAGCGAAATGTTGTTCAACACATTAAATATAGAAGAAAAGCATTACACTCGGCTCGTAACAGGGCAGTACTAGCAGATAAGGTTCAGCCTTGGCTTGCCACCCTCCTGACGACCATTAATCATCCGAAACATCGATACCTCGAACGCTACTGGTTTTGCTTTGGTCATTAATTTTAATTGACGGCACTTGAAGTGTTCCCCTGAAGCAGAAAAGTCCTTTGAAAATCATCAGCAGGTTCTCAAGGTCGCACATTAACCAGGTTATCCCACCTAAAGTGGAGGAAAATCTCACTCTCCAGCATCCGTGGATTCACACACAAACACACACTGGAGCAAAAGTACACGTGAGCATCACGTGTGCTGTCTTCTGAGAAAATGCCCCACATGCGCAATGCGAACCCTGGTCAGCTAGATAAACTCTTCATGTTTGCAAAACAATACTTCAATGAAAACTCAAGTGGCTATTCAAAAATGTATGAGACACATGATAAAAATAATCTAAAGTCCAACAAATTCAAAAAGAATGTAATTCAAATTGCATACGCCAGAAAACTTTAAACTTGTCAATTAATTACTTGTGGATTTTGTAAAAAAATAAAAGTGATTGTTAATGAACAACATTTTGAACTTAATTCACGGAAAAATGACTTTGTTTAGCTACTTTATACAATAAAAGTTAAACTGAATAGGGGATTTCAACAACCAAACGCTGCATTATAACACGAGCAAACGGACAATCACAACTGTTGTTAAACCGGTTTCAAGCAGAATCGATGGTCTGTGTTTTCCCTAATTATTAGTCAAATGTATAATTGCTGTTATAAACAAAGCTTGTACCGTCAGCTAGGTTAACAATAAACATTTGAAAAATCTAAAAAAAGTCCAAAGAAAATATGTTCTCGTGTTTCTTATTTCCGATTATTTATTAAATCCACTACATAGATGATTTCCAATCACTCCTGAAAATGTCATGATTAATGTGAGTAAAAGACGATTCAAGCTTGAAATTTTGCCATGCGCAATGCGACCTGTTAAATTTTCGAAACACCGAGTTAATTTACGGGTGCCACGATATCTCGAGATTGGATGGAACATATTGGCTGAAACTTTGGGTATAGACTCTGAATGCATGGCGTGTTTGCAAGGCAAAGCCTGATTTTAAAATTTCTTTTAACCCTCTACAACCCAACCCCGCCTTTAGACGGGCTTCGATTAAAAAAAAATCGCCAAAAATCCAGTATTAAACCAATTCTTTTAAAAAGCATTGGAATTTCATATTTTTTTATTTTGGTGGTCCATTCTTCCACCACCCGGACGCCTCATCTTGAATTTTCAATTATTTGAGTATTAGTTCGCATAATAAATGTCAAACCTGTATTATTTGATAAATTCTAACACAAACTTTCATTTAAAGTTTGTTTGAACGCTACAGTTTATAATGCCAAAACAATTAAATAAAATAAAATTATAAGTTAATAAAAAATGTGAAACATTTCGCGTGAAATATTTCATAGGCGTCCGAAGCACCGGAAAGGCAAAGCAGAAATTTATGGTTTTGATTCCCTTGAATTCTAGCAAATTTTTACATAAAATATCGATTGTTTTGATGTCAACACGTTATTTGAGACCTTAAGAATGCCATTCACTAACATTTCAGTCCAAATTTGTGCGATTCATAAGCAAAATTGAGTGTCCGGAATTCAAAGCAAAAGTGTCCGGATTTTGAATCAGCTTTTATCAGTGTCCGGGATTCGAAGTACAAAAAATAATTTTAATTTCAAATTCTGATGAAATATTGTTAGAAAAGATATATTTTTCATTCATTCTCCTAAAACTGACTGTTTATACTACATCCTGATGATATTTCTACATTTCTAACTTGTTACATGATTTTTGCTACTAAGTGTCCGGATTTCATGACGTTTTCTAGTTACGTTATAAGCATTAACAAACTTTTTCGAACAATCTAAATTTTCAGATTTTTTTTAAGAACCTCAAAATAAACAACTTTTGCGTAGTTTTGCCAATTAAATTACATTTTTGGTCATAATTCGAAAAATACACTGCATTCAAACGCCGCACGGGTCCCCCACAGACCGTTATTATGAAAAAAAAAGTTCCAAGCAAACCAATGATTGGACATGGTTCCTGGGACCATTCTGCACCTCTGGGCCGAGTTTCAAAATATTTGCCGGCAGAAATTTCGAATACGGTCAGTTTTAGTGCTTCGAGTAGAAATTAAGGTGAAATCATATGTAAAATGCGTAGAAAAAGATCAAAGTTTCAATGTTTTAACTCCAAAACATTACTGGTCATGGTTTTAAATTGTATTAACATGTAGCAGAATGATATAAAAACGATTTACAGCTCTGACTTAGCCGGATTAAGCCTAAGTGAAGTGACTTAAGTATATTATTTACAAGTTTATGCCTTAATATCTAAAAAAAACTCCTACATCAAGTGATTTTAAGTCAAGGAAAACTAGATTGCCCAAAAATAACTTAAAATGGGGTGACTTTGAGCCAAGGGGTGACATTGTACCAAATTTTACGATTTTATAATAGCCAGATAGCTTAACAACAAGCGTGATAATCTTGAATTGCAAAGTATAATCGTTGCAAATATTGTTCTTAGATTATGTTGTCCTCTGCCATAAAAAGTTCAATAAGTACGAAACACTAAAAAAATAGATAAAGCTTTAGTTTCATAAGCCTTACCGTTTGACCCCGACAAGAGTTTTAGGACACAAGTCACATTGAAAACTTACTTCGCCTGTACATACTTGACTATACCGGGTTCGGTGGTAGAATGTTAAACGTGGTTGCCTCTCACCCCGGTTTGGCTGGTAATGTTGTAGAGCGAACAATTTGATTTGATTTGATATTTAACTGTACTTTTTTCATGTTTTCATAAAATATGCCAAGCTTGTTAACAAATTTATTGTGTTTTCACATTGGGCAGAAGTAGGATTTGTTTTGTTGTATACATTATTAGTGAACGTTCTTGATGATCAACAATATGTTCTATTGAATTCTAACTATGAGTGTATCAACATAAATTAAATCAATTATAAAATGTTAGTTTATGACGATAACTGAAATGTTGAAAAATAATTGGTTGGTTTGAAATATTAATCCTGTGGGAAGTTGTGTTATTCAACTGTTGCTAAGTATAATCATTACACAGGGCAACAAAAATATAAGAGCTAAATGATAGCTGGAGTACTCTTCGGATTTCATTCGTAAGGTTGAAATTTGTAAACGATTTAAAACAAAAAAAAACACATTTTTATTATTATTGCAATGTCAAAAACTTGCCACGTCACAAAATGTATTTCCTTAATTTTTGATTGTTTTAATTGATTTTAGTAGGAATTGATTTAAAACTGAAAAACTGTGAGCATCATTTTCAAATTTGGAGGATTCCAGAAGATTTTAAATTTATTTTAATTAATTTAATTTTAAATCAACAAGCTTTATTCAAACAGAATAAGCAGATTAACGTAGCAATTTCATCAAATTGCTCTATGGGAACATAAATAGACCAAATTAATCCGTCTACAAATAAATAAATTAACATAAAATTCAAGCTTACCAATGCATTCTATATGCGTTTATTGGTACAATGTCATCCCCTGGCTCAAAGTCACCCCATTTTAAGTTATTTTTGTGCAACCTAGTTTTCCTTGACTTAAAATCACTTGATGTAGGAGTTTTGTTTAGATATTAAGGCATAAACTTGTAAATAATATACTTAAGTCACTTCACTTAGGCTTAATCTGGCTAAGTCAGCGCTGTAAATCGTTTTTATATCATTCTGCTACATGTTAATACAATTTAAAACCATGACCAGTAATGTTTTGGAGTTAAAACATTGACACTTTGATCTTTTTCTACGCATTTTACATGTGATTTCACCTTAATTTCTACTCGAAACACTAAAACTGACCGTATTCGAAATTTCTGCCGGCAAATATTTTGAAACTCGGCCCAGAGGTGCAGAATGGTCCCAGGAACCATGTCCAATCATTGGTTTGCGTGGAACTTTTTTTTTCATAATAACGGTCTGTGGGGGACCCGTGGCCGTTTTCGGTATGGTGATGCTATTTGACTACCTTTATAAGACCTTTGCCTTATATTTGGTCTAAATCCATTCTAAACCCCATAACCAAGGGTGGCCCATTCTGCCCCTCCCCCTTGCCCCTACAACCAAATGTCTTCAAATGAATTTTAATAATAGTTTCATTTTACCCAATTTAATCCACTCTAACGGGTTAGATTGGGGCAATTTTCAAACAATTGTTATTTAAGGTACCGTCATCTAGAGCGAATCGGGACACATGGGGCAAATTAGGGCAGCTGTTTTAGCCTCGTTACTGTACAACATTTGGATATTTTTGATTGGTTTCGGATAGAACAAGAACAGGTTAACAAAAATAGTGCATCGATTTCCTGGCTTCAAGCTAACTAAAGCTGTTTTTATTCAGACTGTAGTGCTGATTTGGCCCAGAAGGCGGTAGAGTTAATCAATTTTTACAATGTTTTGGGAAAAGGATGGTAAACTGTCTAAGAACAACAAACTTTTACATGCATGTAGAAAATTTAAAAAAAAAAACAAAATTTTGAGACATGAATTTTTGACAGGACAATATTGTTTAGTGCGTGACTTAAACTGCTTAAATTGTTATACCCCTATATCGCAAAAAATGTATGAGGATAGATTTCATGCATATTCTGATATACTTCCATGATTTGTAGCAAAATGATGCGACCACCGTTTGAGGGTAGTAAAAATAAAATGAAGAAAAAATAAACTGTTGCATTGAAAATGTATCCAAATGTACAATTTAAAGCTTAACCAATGAAAAAATAATGGCTATTAAATGATTCTAGTTCTATTCTGATGCTGACAAAAAAAAAAAAAAAAACGTTAAAATCGTAAATAGAAGTCAAAGATACGAGCCGATATAAATTTAGAATCCCTAAAGTACTTCAAATTAAATTACTTCTCATGATACAAGTTTCTTCTCTAACAACTCGATTCCCCACGTGGTCCATTCTCCTTCATTTTCAAATCAAGTTAAACAGCCCGCAACTAAAATTATGAATTCATGCCGACGTGCACAAAATGTCACCAATGAAAGCTCCTGGACCCATCCTTCCAAGAGTCCCAGCTAAAACGCAAGCAAGCCCCACTCTTGTGCAGCGATCCTCACCCGAATTGCTCCAAGCATAAAACATGAAACATAACGCGCTTTCCTCCCTCCACCTCATCAGCAAAAGGAAAAGCTCATTCATGGGTGAATCCTCAACGGGATGAGCCTCGAGCGGAGAAGTAGAGAAAAGCAGCAAAAAAAAAGGAGCAAAAAGCGTTATGTTTACCAAAGTGAATCTAATGATTCATCGTCGTCGTCGTCGCCGTGTGCCCCGAGGGGACCGACCATGGACCAAGTCAAATGAGCCACTTTGGACACGTGGGCAATCTAATCTGCTTCCGTTTTCCCCCTTCCATTTTTCCCTCTTCTATGTGTCACTTGTGATCCTTTTTTTGGCTTCACCAAACGAGAAAATACGACGTTTCTTCTATGTTTTCTTGCTTACTCGTTTTTTTGCTTGTTTGAGGTGGTGGTGAATTGGTGTTGGGGTGGGAAAAAGGATTTTCACCGATTCTTCTTTTTTTTTGTTGGGCTTCCGGTGTGCTCACCTTTACCACCCCCACCAGCTACCCGTTTCCTGTACAGGGAAGTTGAAATTGGATTGTGTTACTACAGCTGTAGGAATCGAGTAGCTGAGGCTAACTTTGGGGGGAGGCAAGCATGGATTAAAATGTCAAAGTTCGGTGCGATTTGTGTGTGTGTGTGTTTTGGGGAGGTATTTATGAGTGTGGTTGGAATGGGTTTTCGTTTCTGTAGCATAGAGCACTGAAAACTGTGGTTTGCTGTCCTTAATTGAATTATTTATCATGCATAGACAAATCCAAGTTATTAAATGTTGTCCACCTGTAATTGTTGCGATCGATGTTTTTTCGATTATTAAATCATATTTAATCGAGTTCTGTAAAGTTCTATGCTTATCAAGACATCCTTACAAATAACTTAAATAAAAAATTAGTGAGTTGATGTTACCGTTCCAAACATTCTGGGGGATATTTACACGGAGAAAAACGAATTCCCAAAATCGTGAACAAACATGAAAATAGGAACCACGAACAAAGTGTTCAAATCCCATGGTACGTTTTTGGAAATCGTACCATGGGATTTGAACACATTGTTCGTGGTTTCCATTTTCATGAACGCTTGTTCTCGATTATGGGAACTCTTTTTTCTCCGTGTAGTTGAACGTTAAATCTTAAAACCCGTGTTGCATCATGGCTTCGCCCATACAAATCTCATTACCAAATTTAGTGGTTGTCCATGCAAAAGTGCTTTGAATTATTTGCAGAATTTTAAATTCACTAGACATTAGTTTATAAAATCGTATAGTTTGATAACAAAGATTTTTTTGTATTTTTATGTAAAGGATCAGACAAATTCATGAAGGATCAGATATCCCAGAATCAAATCTTAACAAATCTTCAAATCTTCAAATCTTCAAATCTTCAAATTTTCAAATCTTCAAATCTTCAAATCTTCAAATCTTCAAATCTTCAAATCTTCAAATCTTCAAATCTTCAAATCTTCAAATCTTCAAATCTTCAAATTATCAAATTTTAAAATCTTCAAATCTTCAAATCTCCAATCTTAAAATCTTCAATTTTTCAAAAATCCAAATCATCAAATATTTTAATTCTCAAACTCTCTTAAGATGAAACGGGAAGGAAGCGCCATATTGTATTGACACAACGACTCGAGTTTGAAGCACCTTACAAAAAACCTAACTTTCCTAATGAAGTTCTGTTTTTTAAACAGACGCTAAATAGGTCGATAGCAAGTAGAGCTGGGACTTCGGATACCCGGATAATTTACATCTTTTCAATCAAACCAAATCAAAAGAGGTGTACGAAAATTGTATCAGCACCATCAGCACTGAATATTATTTGGATAAACATTAGGGTGGGTACGTTTTTCAAAAAGTTCTCGGATCAAGTTTTAGTACAGTCATCCCACATATTCGGAACACCCACAAATTCGGAACACTTTTATGATAATTTTTCAATAGCATCAAAAATAGCTTTTCTGTCGACCCTACTATTTTTAGAACCTTCATTTGGACATTATCTTGCTATTTCACTAGTAAAAGTAATACTTTTTGAACAAAAAACTTCATTTCAAGACTATTTTGTCCAGAGCAGCAACACACTGCCTCCAAATGGCCTGTTCCATGATTGTGGGATGTTATTGTGCCTCCCACAATTGTGGAACACCTGAATTTAACTGATATTTTCACAAAAAAAGTTATCAAACCATGTATAAAACATCACTAAGCTTGAGTTTCATTGGTTTCAGTGTTTGAAGTCATTATTTGGTAATAAATATGTACTCCTGGAGAGATCCAAAGTTTGTTTACATTCGTAAGAAAAAAGTGTTCCGAATTTGTGGATTTCAAGGGTCAAAGTAATTCTTCAAAAACTTCATATAATAGTTAAAATTTTCAGATGTTCGATACAGCATTCAAAAGATCGCAAGAAAAGCTTTCAAATGAAGGTAAAAGCGAATCATTAAGTTCAATTATCGATTTGCTATGATTTTTTGAACATTGGCCGATCTGGAAACCGTTCCGAATATGTGGGATGACTGTATGGTTCCCCTTATAGGGCATGCCCATAGGGACTTTCATGCCAAATATCAGCTCATTTGGTTGTAAACTGGCTGCGCGCATCAGGGTTAAAGTTTACATGGGAATTACTATGGGAAATTGGAACTTTTTGTTCAAACGCTCCTACAGGTCTGGGAAAATCATGCGCGCAACTTCTGGTATGGTCAGGCCTAAGGGGAATGGTCTGGATAACACTTTTCCCGAAGAGAGCATATGGATTCGTTGTCCCTAGACCTGGCGCATCGACAATAAATCCGATGTCTCCGGAATCAACGGTTTTCCCTCAAAAAGCATCACATTTTCCTTAGCATGCTATGAAAGATTGATGAACAACGCGACGCCGTACGTCAGGCAGCTACCACGTGGTTGAAATATTTGCAAAAAAATTGCTAAGCAAAGATTCTGAATTCGTCTAAATAATATCAGGATTACTCGAAATGATTATTTTCTAGATAAAAGAAGGTTTGCAATTGAATATTCCAGCCGTTTCTCACCCACGTGGTAGCTGCCTGACGTACGGCGTCGCGGTGTTCATCAATCTTTCATAGCAACATTCCCCTTAGGCCTGACCATACCAGAAGTTGCGCGCATGATTTTCCCAGACCTGTAGGAGCGTTTGAACAAAAAGTTACAATTTCCCATAGTAATTCCCATGTAAACTTTAACCCTGATGCGCGCAGCCAGTTTACAACCAGATGAGCTGATATTTGGCATGAGAGCAATTCTCTACCAAAACCGGAATTGGATTTTATTTGTATTTTTTGATTTGGCTCAAACTTTGTGGGGGCCTTCCCTATGACCAAAGAAGCCATTTTGCATCATTAGTTTGTCCATATAAATTTCCATACAAATTTGGCAGCTGTTCATACAAAAATGGTACGTATATATTCGAAAATCTGTAACTTTTGAAGGAATTTTTGATCAATTTGGTGTCTTCGGCAAAGTTGTAGGTATTGTTAAGGACTATTTAGAAAAAATAGGTACACGGAAAAAACATTTCCCGATTTTTTTATTAACTTTTTTTTCACAAAAACTCAAATTCCCAAAAAACGTATTTTTTGATTTTCGAGATTTTTTGATATGTTTTAGGGGACAAAAATCCGCAACTTTTGAGCTATAGAGAAACATGGTCAAAAAATCTGCCGCCGAGTTATGATTTTTTGAAAAACTGGTGTTTCTTGGATAAAACCGAAATTTCATACATAAAATTTTTTTGACCTCATTTTTTAATGCAAAATTGAATTTGCAATCGAAAAGTACTTTACAGATTTTTTGATAAAGGGCTCCGTTTTCAAGATATAGCCACCGAAAGTTTGATTTCAGCGAAATATTTGCAATTTTTCGATTTTTAAAAATAGTGACCATGAGTGACCATTTCTAAAAATATTTTTTTTGAAAAGTTCAGAAAATTTGCTATAAAATTGTCTAAGAGACATTGAAGATTGGACCTCTGGTTGTTGAGATACAGCGGCTTAAAGAAAAAGAAACACGAAAATTGAAGTTTTCTAAGTCTCACCCAAACAGCCCGCCATTTTCTAATGACGATATCTCAGCAATTAATGGTCCGATTTTCAATGTTAATACATGAAACATTCGTGAAATTTTTCGATCTCTTTAAAAAAAATATTTTGAAAAAAAATAAATCAATACTAGCATTTTTAATGGGCATAATATTCAAAATTTGGCCCTTTTAAAATGTTAGTCTTGATTTAATTTTTTTCAAAATATTTTTTTTGAAAAGATCGAAAAATTTCACGAATGTTTCATGTATTAACATTGAAAATCGGACCATTAATTGCTGAGATATCGTCATTAGAAAATGGTGGGCTGTTTGGGTGAGACTTAGAAAACTTCAATTTTCGTGTTTCTTTTTCTTTAAGCCGCTGTATCTCAGCAACCCGATGTCCAATCTTCAATGTCTCTTAGACAATTTTATAGCAAATTTTCTGAACTTTTCAAAAAAAAAAATTTTGAAATGGTCACTCATGGTCGCTATTTTTAAAAATTGAAAAGCTGCAAATATTTCGCTGAAATCAAACTTTCGGTGGCTATATCTTGAAAACGGAGTCCTTTATCAAAAAATCTGTAAAGTACTTTTCGATTGCAAATTCAATTTTGCATTAAAAAATGAGGTCAAAAAAATTTTATGTATGAAATTTCGATTTTTTCCAAAATCACCAGTTTTTCAAAAATCATAACTCGGCGGCAGATTTTTGACCATGTTTCTCTATAGCTCAAAAGTTGCGGATTTTTGTCCCTAAAACATATCAAAAATCTCGATAATCAAAAATACGTATTTTGGGAATTTGAGTTTTGTGAAAAAGTTAATAAAAAATCGGGAAATTTTTTTCCGTGTACCTATTTTTTCTAAATAGTCCTTAACAATACCTACAACTTTGCCGAAGACACCAAATTGATCAAAAAATTCCTTCAAAAGTTACAGATTTTCGAATATTTACGTACCATTTTTGTATGAACAGCTGCCAAATTTGTATGGAAATTTATATGGACAAACTAATGATGCAAAATGGCTTCTTTGGTCATAAGGAAGGCCCCCACAAAGTTTGAGCCGAATCAAAAAATACAAAAAATAAAAATGGTCGAAATCAGCCGGTTTTGTAGAGAATTGCTCATGAAAGTCCTTATGGGCATGCCCTATAAGGGGAACCATACTAAAACTTGATCCGAGAACTTTTTGAAAAACGTACTCACCCTAATAAACATATTTGAGGAACTCAAATTAGATTTATGAATAAAAATGTAACAGATCGAATAGATTAGTGCGCTGACCACGGGGACGCGCTGTCTTGTTTTTGCATGCTCATTTTCATTTCTCTTGTGTCGCTGTTTGTGTGCTTGGGTGCGTGGTTATTATATATAGGTGAAGGGATTTTATTAAATGATCATTATATTGCATTATTATATTTAATTGATTATATAACCACACTATATTTTACACTTAACACATTATACAAAACACATATGAAACTGTAAACAGGAGCGTTTGGTACGGTATGTCCACGCATCCTTCCTCCCCTGTAGATTCTGTGAAATGTGCTCCGTTCACAGAATCTGTCTCTGCGGTTAATGCAACGCAGTAGGCCTGGCCGCTTTAATTTATGCAATACATCTTCGGGGTTACTCAAGTGCAATAATTAATATTGACAAGAAAGAACTTGGGGCGTAATCTAACCCCAAGTTCTTCCAGGATGCTTTCTTCGGACTGGCTGCGCTTGTGTTCGATTAGATTAGATTAGATTAGAAAAATGTAACAGATCGGATAGTTATCGGATAATAGTTTTCAACCATAAATTATGTGATACAAAGTTAACACTTTATTTACAACGGTGTCAAAACTTACGCGAAGCCTTAAGCCTTAAGGGGGTAAAAAAAAGTTGGAAATAAAACTTCAACCGGCTGTATCTCAGCGATAACTCAACCGATTTCAATGATTCTTATTGCATTCGATCCGGAAGGATGTCGGTGAAATTGCATTTACAACTTTTTCGACCCCGTTGGGCTATAAATGTAAGAGGTCTTTTGAATACTTGTAAAATTATTTTGTTTGGTCTTAATGCCTCCCCACATTCGTGAAAAAAAAGCTGGCGAGCTAGTTCATTTTCTAATAGAATTATCAATGCTGCAAGTTATCCGGATATCCTAAGTCCCAGCTCATATTGCAAGAAACCTGATATTAATTAAAGTTGAACAGAAGATGTCCAAGAACTGGTTTCCCGTTTCACCTTAAATCTTTAAATGTTCAAATATTTTTAAATTATCAAATCTTGTAATCTTCAGATATTCAAATATCTTATAAATAGGGAGAAAAAATTAAACCATCTTTTAAAAATACAAACAAAATTTACACCAGCATACCTTCTTAAGATTCTTAGGATTCTTGGGAATGGTCAATTTTGGCGAATGAATTTCTGGGGATTGGGATATAATCTCGTAACATTGAAAATTAGAGAATCAAGGGACACATGAAAAAGTGGAGAAGGAACCTTTTAAACCAATTTTAAGGCTTCAAAAAGCATTACAAATCAGAATCCTTAAGACTCTGAAAGGCATCATTCCCGATCGTCCATTTGACGACCATGTTTGCTTTAGAAAAACATCCAAATCTTGATTCAGAATGTTTCAATCAAAAAATGGTTTTCTTTGTGTTGTTTGTAGAAGCATTTTACATATAGTGGTTTTTCATTTCAATTTACTATTTCTGGACCCTGAATTAAAAACCATCATTGACAGTCATTGCCCCAAAAGTGCAAAACACCATGTACCACCTTAAGGGAAAGCTAGTAAAGTAAAAGAAAAAATCTTAAAAATTAAGTTTTGCTAAATGACTTCCTGAACGCGAGAAATAATTTCCGTTAACAAACGGAGAGGATAATTATTGAAAAATGTGATATTTGGAGTTTATTTGAAAGTGTTGCATTTCCAACAACTCATTTTTTTTTGTAAAAACTTCAACTAGGCCTTGAATAGATTTTGTTTATTTATGTCACAGAATAACAAGTTACATGCTTTGTACAACTTTTTGATTTCAGTTATCAGATACTGGGCTTATGATTTAATTCTTGTTTTTTTTAAAAATAATTTTAAAAAGTTTTTTTTTAATTCGTGTCACATTTCTTAACGCTGCAGTTTCATAATAGTTTGTGTGAATACTTTCAATCCACCATATGGAGCTATCATACAGCTGAATCACCCTCTTTTGTAGTCAAAAAGGTCAATTCATTTGTGGGTGATGCAACCGCAACCCAATAATTCAGGGCGCCGAGCAGACTGCTGCAAAATTACTTGTCTGCTTGGTCAATTTTCCTTCCTGTGGGGGAAAATCCACACTCTCTTTTTTCCATCAAATAGAATGAGATGTTGGTTGTGGGGGAATCGATTTTCCATTTCCTCCTAACCACACCTTACCACGAATGTGCTTCAAATTCATTGTAAATATTTCGAAGTTTTGATGATATTTGTGAATTTTCAACTTAAAAAAAATTAATGCTTTACAATTATTTTAAATAAATTTTAAAATGAGTCCATTGATGTCACTTTTCCAATTTCTGCAACATCAGCCGCGCGTGGGCGTCAGCGTCCAAACACACTCAACGATATTTTTAGCTTCGCCGGCGAAATGAGGTTGTAAAGTATATATAATCTATATTTGCTGTTCCAATGGCGACGCCGTTGAATGGCGTAACATTTTTTAAACATTCTTTTATCTCATCTCATGAAAACTGTTTTTAAACTTTCCAGTAATGACAACAAACAAGATGGCTGCTCCAAAAATCATGATCATATTGCTATTGTTTCTAATTTATATTTTTTCCTTCCTTCCACCAACAGCAAAGATTCTATTCTTCTATCTGGTGTTCTACGCCCTGCTGATAGGATACTTCTCAGCAATGCTGGCAGTATTCTGGCAAACGTTAGACCCCAAGATGCCCAAATTCCAGCTATCTGAGTCGTTGATAGGAGCAAATCCAGGTGAGTTTTTGCGTTTTTGTTGTATTTAGGGTTTTTACCATGTAAATATTAGCGTACCAAACTAAATCAATAATTAGCTTTAAGATGGAAAAAATGTTTGTTTGTTATTTTATTGAATTCGGTATAATTGAACCAAATATAGTCCGTTTTAAACGATCTACCAATCAAAACTATCCTCTCTTTAACTATTGATTACAGTACAAACAATTTATTTGTGAAACTTGACCGGTCTGTGCAAAGTTTGCCTGTGAGAAAAAATAACGCCTTAATTTATGCACATTTAACAAATTCCAGCAAATCTGCTCTCTGAATGCATGATTCACTGATGACTGTTTAGTTTGAACAAAATTCAAATAAATAAAAAATCATGAGAAAATAACAATAACATTGTTTGCAAAATATTGTCTAGATCTTTCTATCGTTTAGTGTTTTTTTAAGTTCCATCTCCAATATATTCAAAATATTTCGTTGAATAGAACAGATAATGTAAAACCTATCTCCCACAGGTCTCGGCTTCCGACCGATGCCCGTCGAGGACACCGTCGAGAGTACGCTGGTCTGGTACAAGGCCTCGGACAACGGCAACATCGAAGCCTGGACCCGGCAGATTGACATTTTCTTGAAGGGTGAGTTTCCTTCCTTCAAACTCCAAGTTAGCCGTAGACTAAACGACCTCCCCCATTTTCAGCATACCACGAGGAAGAGGACAACCGCGTCGACTGCTCGTTCGACACTCCACCGCCAGAGGGCAAGGTTTGCCGAGTACCGATGAACGAATGGGGACCCTGCACCAAGGCGAACCGCTACAACTTCAAGAAGAAGAGCCCGTGCATATTCCTCAAGCTCAACAAGGTTAATTCTTAGACTTAGACAACTTGAACGATCCCTACAAAACAAATATACATTTTCAGATCTTCAACTGGGTCCCGGATCTGTACAACACTACCGAGAACCTGCCCGAGGTCATGCCCGAGGATCTCCGAGAGCACATCGGCTCCGAGCTTGGCCGAGGTGACAAGAACGTAAGTTTCATCATTTGCATCTTATTTCTAGAACTGAGATTAAATTTCACCTCCAAACAAACAGGCCAACATCGTTTGGGTGTCGTGCGCCGGTGAGAATCCCGCCGACAACGAGCACATCGGACCGATCAACTACATCCCGCGTCGAGGATTCCCGGGCTACTTCTTCCCGTTCAAGAACACCGAAGGATACCTGCCCCCGATCGTCGCCGTGCACTTCGAGAGCCCCAAGAGTGAGTAGAGCAAGTGTGCTACGTCCTGGTTGCGCCTATTTTGCCATTCGTCCATAGAAGTTTGTGGCAAATTAAAACACAATCACGATGATTTTAATATTTTTTTTTTTTCAAAAATAACAGTGTCGTGCCCCTCGAGCGTCACCTATTTTGACAACAAGTGACCAAGTTCCGTACATTCTTACCACACGTCATACAAAATGTGAATCCTGTCACCTTGCACAGAAAATTTGTTGTCACATTACATAGGTTTGTTCCAGTCAGATGCGGATGGTCGAAAATACAATTCTAGAGTATGTTTTAATTTATGTTGAACTAAAAAGTTATAACTTGGTTCATTAATTTTGAATCTGTTATATATTTAATTTAAAACACACGTTTGCTACTTTTAAAATGTATATAGTAACTAGATTCTCCTTCATTATTTATTTTGAGGAATGCTTGCAAAAAGTTGTTCACAATTTACCATTTTTTTTTGATTTTCAAGTGCGTCCATTCTGGGATTTCCCGAGATTTTTTCCAAACTGGGAAAATCGAAAAAAAATAATTGTGTCCCCGTTTTCCCGAAATTGAAAAAGAGCATATTTTTGTTTAGAAATTCAGACTTGGTTGTAAAACTTGTGGAATAGTTAAATACTTAGTAATCGATATTATTTCAAATGATTACTTGGACATACACAGCAAAAATATTAGTAATCTAGCTGCGTGTGAATGGCCTGGATATAAAATAGATGTTGCATTATTTTATGAAATTATATGTAATGTTACACCCTGAAATATGTAGCTCACCAGTATGTGAAACCTACTTGACCGAAATGTCAAGCTCATATATGCTTTGCTTAGCCGAGCGGGCTAAGGCGCCAGTCCTTTCTGATGGTGTTGGGTTTGAATCCCGTCGGATGCAATTTTTTTTTGTGTTTACAAAAATTGTACATGCAGTGTGTAATATTAAGTGTCTTTTTGACGAAGGTAATGTGCATGTTGGTAGTTGGTGGTAGTGTTTAAAATAGAGCTGCAAGGTAATATGTATAATATTGGCTTTACAAAACACCACATTTTGAACTTATTTTATAATTCATTTTAACGTGAAGACTTCCATCATTGTCATGATTTTTCGTTCAAAGATATATTTTTTTGCGTCGCTTTCAATATTTTGACAAAATTCCTTCAACAAGTTGTTTAGAATAGTGCCTTATGCTGATTCCTTTTGGTAACGATTATCCCATTTCTTGTAAAGATATGGAAATCGTCGTTAATCAATGATTGCCAACTAGGACGTCAATAACTGTGCCACAAAATTTTATAAATTTTGAAGCACATTTGATTTAGATCCAAAATTCTTTCAGTGGCTTCAAGAAGGCAACAACCGGCACATGCTGAAATTCGGTTGTTTTTGGTGCTGAAATTCGTTAAATTGAATTTAATACAGAATATTGTATAGTGATGATCAATTTTCTTCGAAAATGATCAACGACTTCACCTTAAAGACATATTTTCTTTTTCACTTTTCTGGTTTATGCATAAATAAATAAACAAAATAAATTTATTCGAAAGAAACTTATTCAATCATAAAGATGCACGTCAATCAATTTTTGTTACAGACATTTTAATATCTTCAAAACCACGAGTCCTATTAATATATTTTTGGATTCATTCCTTAAAGTACTGTCTACAAAATAATTTTCAGCAAAATTCGATTAATGATACATTCACATTGTTGCAGGATTGGTTTCGTAAGTTTGACAATTTTGGAATAAGAAGACTGCCAAGTTTTGCTGGGTGTTAAGGCAAATGCTCGTTTGGATACGTCAAACTCTTGTCTGTTTGGGTACGTCAAATCATCTCGGTCGTGCTAACTTGTCGTACGTGCATTTTGGGCCAAATTGAGTTAAGAGCGCCATTTTGTGCAGCTCACAATGCCTCACCTTTTGACCTTCACAGATCGCAAAAATTCGAATTCAATCCTGAGATATTCCATTAAAACCGACAAAACTCCGTGCATTTTTGTCACATTACATATGAAAGTATTTTCAATCTTGTCGTGCTATCTTGTCACTCCCTGGAAATTGATGTAAGTGCGACAAAAGGGATGTCAGGCCAGAACGCGTTTGACACACGTACAGGTTAGACTATCGTAAACATTTGTACAGGCTTGCCACACGTACAGATATTTTTGGCACAGACCAAACACTCAATCAAGTATAACTTTAAAGAAAAACATTTTTATCATAAACTAAACAAGTAAAAAGATGCAAAAAATGTTTATCTTTTTAGTGCAGTTTACAAAAACTACTTAAGTGTATTTTAACTGTACAAATAATTAGTTTGAGTGTTTGGTCTGTGCCAAAAATATCTGTACATGTGGCAACGCTGCATTTGTAATTATAACTCGGTACTCCAGCAACTAACTTCAACCAAGCTTCGGGACAATGCAAATAATGGTCAGCCAAACAAAATGTGTTTGATATTGTTTACCTTGCGTGTTTTCATTTTTGTTTATTCAATGTCAAACATAATAAACGTGTTTTTCTCGGAACATCGAAATGGCGGGTGTGACAAGATAGCACGACGACGTCGAAATTCACTTCGGCCAGTGATTTTCGACTATTTAGGGTCCCTGATCGGAAACATGGGTCTCGTGGCGCAGGGGTAGCGGCTTCGGCTGCCGATCCCGATGATGCTATGAGACGCGGGTTCGATTCCCGCCTTATCCACTGAGCTTCTATCGGATGGTGAAGTAAAACGTCGGTCCCGGTTTCTCCTGTCTCGTCAGAGGCGCTGGAGCAGAAATCCCACGTTAGAGGAAGGCCATGCCCCGGGGGGCGTAGTGCCAATAGTTTCGTTTCGATCGGAAATACAGTCTGAAAAGCACAGAAAAAATGATGGTAATATTTGGAAATGGTTCAAAAATTCAACGTTTTTGTTGATGTGAAAGGTTTGACAGGTCCTTTATACTGTGGAATTCACTATGTTTATAGGACCTTTTAAAAAAACTCTAGATTTGAAAGAGCGTGCAGTCAGCATTCATCATCGCCAACGATCGTCATTTCAAAACGACGGTCTGGGAACGCACACGAAGTTGAACCGAATGAAACCGAGCTCAGCACTCAAGCGGCTGCCTGACATGAATGCACAAGCTCTTTCTTTCTTGCTTGTGCGGTGAATATTATCATGGGAAAGGTGATCGAAATTGCGGTAATACGTCAAACTTTCCCTGCGCTTAAACAATCCGAGGGGAGCGACACTGTGATTTTTCCCCGGTAAAAACTTACAAAACTAACTTGCCCTTTCCATCCCCTCCCAGATGGCGTCCTGATCAACATTGAGTGCAAAGCCTGGGCGAAAAACATCCACCACGACCGCGCGGACCGAAGAGGGTCCGTCCACTTCGAGCTGATGGTCGACTAAGAGACGCGGCCATCGTCCCTAGTAGCAGCTGGCAAGAGCAAGGCAGGCCGAAGAAGATGAGTCTAGGAGCAGGCGAGCGAGAAAACGTTAAAAACCGGCAGTAGAAGAAGAACAACATCAACCAAAAGAAACCTTGAGCAAACAAATGTGTGAAAAATTAAGACCGAACCGTGAAAAAGAAGAGCAACTAACACTGTAACACTGAGAAGAAAAATGACACTTATTAAGAGAAAACAAAAGAAAAAAAAAATGAAACAATTAGTAACTGATAAGCATTGAAAAAGGAGCGAGCGGTAGCCATCGAGATGAAGAAGAAAAAGAAGCGACGTTTCGAAAGTGATGCAACATCGGACAGTAAGTAATTCAAACTAAAACAACAAATCTAGGTGCGATCATTAATTAATTTAAAAAAATAATTAAAAATACTACAAAATAGTGGTTAAAGGTAAACACAACAAAAAAAATTAAAAAAAAAAAACAATGCGCGAAAACATCATCTCGTTTAGGTCGATAACAAAGGAAACATGTACAGCTCTTAAATGTATACTCATACTGAAATCGCGACGACATCCGTAAACAAACCAAACAAACTAACAAATTGCAGAAATAAGCGAATAAACTAAGCGAAAGAGCGAAAGAGGTTAGCCCTGCCGGACGAGCGAAATCAACAGTCAGAGTCAGAACAGAACAAGAGCATACAGTGAGAGAGTAAGGAGGTGATGATGTGCGTGAACCAATAGGACTGAAGAAGTGTGCAACAAGATCGCAACGCAGAAAGAGAGAGAGATAGAAACCATTCACATGCTAAAAAAAGAAACTCACACATAGAGAATGAGAAAGTTAAGAGAAAGTGACAAATTCTTCAAAAAAGGCTTGATGAGAGAACGAGGAGAAGCATGTTTCGGAAGAAATTATTTACGAAGTAATTTGAAAACGCTGAATCAGTTTGTTTTCGAATTTCCGAACTGTGTACAAACTCGAACACGGAGGAGTAAACAAAAAAAATTAAGCAAAAATATTTATTGAAAAGACCGAAAAGCACAGAAGAAAGGATATTTTTTGTATGAGTCAAAATACTTAAACAATGTGAAGCTTTTTATAGAGAATTAATGAAACAAATCGCAAGGACAAGCATTGCACAGAGTCTCGATATATTTGTGGTTCGATTAAAAGGTGGATCTGTTTCGTTTACTCAGTTTACAAAGTTTAATGCGTTATGATGAGTGGAATATTTAACTAAAAGAGAAAATCACAAATATATCTGCGCGGAATATCAGCAAAACAACATGAGCAGCAAAACGCAAAACAAAAAAAGCAAAAACATAAAACAACTAGAAGTAATTGATCTAAGAGAAAAGAATAGTTGCTAATAAAAACAGAAAAGCAAATCTAGTGCAACACAAGCAAATCATCTGAATGAGAAACACGTTCAAGGGCCTCTTTCTATTCTTACACTCACTGCCCAACAAAAGAAAAACAAATAATAACAAACAAACAACAAAAAACATGAAATTGCCCAAGTAAACAACTTACTGTAAAAAGTAAAACGGTACACAAAGAAAACAACACAAACACAACACACCGCAGCATACAAGAGCAACCTAAGAGAAAACAAAAAATCAAGCAAAAAGCCATAATTTGATGTAATTAAAGCCCCGAAGAAAAACCAGAAAGTAAAACAATACAAAAAGCGATGCAAAAGCAAGTAAAAATTTGATAATGTAATTAGGAACTTCGACATTTAACAGAAACAAACAAAGTAAAAAAAAAAACAAAAGTAAATAAATTTGATAACTTCACAGTCTTGAAGTCCGGTGGCTCGTGCTCGTGCTTCCGCTTGACAGCTCAGATTGAGCTGTCTTCGGGGGGTGGGCGCGGCGCTGTTGGCATCCCAGTTAGGAGCGATTATTTTTGCTTCCAAAGCGTGGACGGATCCAAGCAAAACAACAACAACAAATATGGCGGAAACGTCACATGACTGCCGTTGACATTCGTCCTTGGAAGCAAAGGTAGTCCATTTGCAAATAATAGAAAAAAAAGTTGTTGAAAGTATTATTATTATTATTACTAATATAATTGGGAAGACATTGATAGAAAAAAGAATAAAATCAAACACAAAAAATTGAGCCTCGTATAAATAACAGAAGAGTAAACAAAGAAACCATAGCGAAAAAGAAAAACAATGTGGACAAAATAGAAGAAAAACGATAAAAACACACACACACAGCTATAAATGAATGTTATTGATAGTGCGCAACTGCATTTTTAATGTGCTAACTTCGTTTTCTTACCAAAACACAAACACACAACCACACACACATACAAACACGCGGCGAGCGCTGCCAGAATGTGTTGGCGGTGGTTCGCGATCTGTCAGAAAATTTTTAATGTTGCGTTTGCGTAGGCGGTAGAACGGCGTCATCGTACACAGATTTCACGGCGAAGTATAAAAACACTAAACTAGGATTAGCTTAAAGAAAAAATGGTAAACAGTTTCGATTCACACCACGCCTAGAATAAGTTTGGTTTCGGTTTTAAGAATTTTTTTGTTCGACTTTTTCAAGACTGATGTCGGTGGAAAGCATTGCATTGTCGTGCCCCTCGAGCGCGCGTGCGAGCTGTCAGGGTGACAGCATTGGCTGTCAAGTTTGATGGTGTTTTTGGTGAACGAGGGGAGCTTCGATGTTGTTTTCCATGACGACATAAGTTTGGGATGGTTTGGATTGCTTTTAGTTTCGATTTTCGTTTGTGTCTGTTGTTATTTATTTGTAGTGTAAAACTTATTTATTTACCTTCGACCGGTTCATCAGAGTATTGCATTAGTTGGTAGTATTAGTTTATATTTTTCGTTTTACTTTCGGTTTAAATCAAATACTTGCGCACTGTGTTCATATATCGAATGCCATGAAAGAAAGGAAAAATAAAAACATGTTTAAGTCGTTGATGAATACTATTTAAGTGCAGCATAGATTAACTATAATGAACGATTAACTAAACAATAGCAGAAAAACACACACACATAGTAATGGAGAAAAAACGATAAAAGCGTCATGCCGTACAGCTACCGTACATTTTGAGCTTAGGCGTCTGTAGTTTTATATAAATTTAGTCAATTTTTTCAAAAGAGAAAAACAAACGAAGTGAGCTACTAGCGAACATGATGAATCATTTCAGTTGTATTTAGTTATAATTAAGATAGTATATCAGTGACAAAAGCGCCTTTTCCGCGAAGGCTTTGCAAAATATACAAACATAAAAAAAGATTGTCAATGAATTGTCAGATTTCTTTTCCTGTTATTTCAATAATTACACGACGAGTTGAGTTTGCCGAAAGATTTGTTACAGCCAGCTGGAAAGTATACATAAAAATAGCAAAATCATCTCGAGTACAGTAAAACTGATTGTTAGATTTAAATTACCGCAGATATGAACTAAGATGCAGAATTACCAGAGTAAACAAGAAGAAAAAAAAAACAGCAAAAACTCCAAGTTATCGAAATAGAGCAAAACAAAACCAGTTACGGCGAAGGGAATCAACTAAATAGCGCCAATCACATTCTAGTTTTACTTACCAAGCCGCCAGGTAGCGTCGCTTTCAGGCAAACTACACTACATAAGGCATTTAAAGGGGTTCTTAACGCAAAAAAAGAATAGTTTCATTCACTTACAACAGCAGAACAAGCAAAAACTATAAAATAACACCCACCACATACACACGATTACGGCTAAACGTAAAAAAAATAATGGAAAATATAAACAAAAAAAAGTTATAAAAAATAAACAAAACACAATGTAAAGCTATTATATCTTTTTAATGAATAATTATTGAAATAAAAACTGAGAAATCTGTAGAGACGAAATGTTAGTTTGATTGACATACTTTTGATACAGTCTTACAGTCATCCTTCGTTTGGTACGCACAAACCACACTTTTTTCCTGTCACAGCTGCGTGTTTCGTCCACATTTCATTTTCGCTGTCACCTCTACTCACCCTTTCATGTGACGCTCCCCTCGGTCAGCATGAAGTGCGCGCTGTCAAATTGACAGCACTCGCTGCTGTCCGAGGGGCGCCACAATGTTGTTTTGTTTCCATTCTCAACCATCATCACAAGGTATTGCATTTTCGATCCTGAAAAAAAGCTATTATCGTTTCGCCACCTCTTGGTTTTGCTCTCGCCCCACAACACAACAACTCTTTCTTAACTGTCAAGCGAAGCGCGTGACGTTTCGCTTGCAATGGACCACTATCAAACTGACACTTCCTCTGCTGCAAATGCGAGAGGGAGGAAAGTAAGTTGACATTGAACAATATTTTTACTATGAAAAATAACAGATGAAAATGGCAAAACCAAAACAAACGTGATTTGTTTCTTCAGAAATGTTTACATTTAGCAAAAAAAAAGTAACTCGAAAGGTAAGAACAATCGAAACTAAGTCAACCCCTTTATCTGCGCTGAAAACACTCCAGAAAAATTTATACGAAACTCAATTTTTAAAAGTGTGTGTGTGTCAGATTGGCCCGGCTAGGCAAAGTGCGCCCCCTCCTCCACGGAGCCGGCGTGATGCAAACAAGGCACAAAGCACTTATCTGTCAAGCAAATGAGATGCCTTCACTGTGATCTGTTCAAAAACATATACACGTAAACAAACGACGATGCTCGCAGGCACGCCTTGTTTAGCATCGGGCGAGGTGGGCCAACCTGTCAAGTGTGAGAATTCTTCTGTCAACTGTTGACCCAAACCAAAAAAAAAAAATAAGAAAGAATTGTCAAACGCAAAACTGTCGCAAAAGTGACACGCATTGGTGTAAAATAATTAGAACACGCCACAGTTGTAAATATTTTTTTTTCGCAAATTAAAACTTGGGTTTTCAACCAATGCTGTCAAAGCAACTTCTGTCGAAAGTGACATTTAGTTTTTTTTCGAGCGATTGATTAAATTTTCTTACTAGGCAGTGTCGTTCCCCTTGCAATGTTTGACAGTTTGTCCGAGCGCTGCTCGACTAAAATCTGCCAAATCAGCGAGGTTAGACTCCTTTTTTTATTACTTATGATTAATATTTGTTTAATTTGAATATGTTACTAATTTCTTACTTTGTCAAGCATTTTTATTTCAATATTTTGAACAGTTCAAATCAGAAAGGGTTCTATTCCCTAGCCATGAAATTTAAACTTCAGATCTTTGGGAGAAATTTGAAGCAAACCCTATTTTGATGATAAAATCAATTGAATATTTTCAGCGAATGCAGTCGGCACATAACTAGAAATGAAAAAAACCTAAGCTTAAGAGCAGAAATATTAGTAAATAATCATTGAACCATAAATGTTGAATCAATAATAAAGACGCTGTAGTACTCATAATGAAAATAATTAAATAATAATTAAAAGCAAAATAAGCGCAAATGAAAGAACGAAATCAAGCAAAGAATAAATAAGAATTAAAACTCGTTTAGACTTTTCTTTTCTAATATTTAAGTTATTTGCTACGACTAATAGATTCAACTATTATATAAAAAAAAATACAATTAATCTAGTTGTAAGGTTTAATCACTTAAGGTAGACAAGCAAAAAAAAAGAGCATATAAAACTTGTTAAACATAGTTAGTATGTACGTACTACTTAAGTGTTACACGTGCTCCAGATAGTCTAGCAATCTAGGTACAATTTATCAAAATACACTGCAAATCATCCAAACTGTAACTCCTTGATAATTTGAAAAACAGAAAATAAAAAAACTTCTATTGAAATCTATCCTACACAATACGTTGGTGCTAAAAAACATAGCAATTTAAAAAAAAGACCATTACTAATCCCGCCGCTCTAGTTCAAGGCTTGAGGAATTTCCAAGTTATTTGCTAAACGATAATCTTTCAAACTCTCCAAAGGCTAATCCTGCTTCAGTAACTTCTACCTTCGACAGCAGAAATTCCATCAGTAAAGGTCAAAACAAGCTTTTCAAGTTTCTTTGCCAGCCAAATGGGATGAAACTAATGAAAAAATTAAAAAACGACATGCCGAATAAATAGCAAACTTAACGAGCGCAACTGTGGTGAAATGAAAATAAGATGAAAATCGTTTAGAATTATTTTACAAGTGGAAGAAGAAAACCAGAACGAAAATTGTAATTTGAACGCATTTCGATGATGGAAACATTGATTATTGCATCTACTGGAAGTTAAGAGCAAACCTACGTATAGCAGAGTTTTATTGACATAATTGATAAAAGTAAAGAAAGTAAAAATAATAAAACGAATGATAATCGTCTGTTTTAGTTGAACGATGCATGCAAAGCTAATTTTAAGGTAAGATACACACAACTAATTAAAGAAACACTGAACATAATGAAGCGAACTAATAAAATTCAAAAAGAGAATAAAAATTGCTATATTTAAACTGAAGAGAAGAAAGCAACCACGAAAGTTAGCAAAAGAAAGGAAGAAGAGAAAAAATGGCGGAGGGAGAGAATCAGTGAAAAGAACCGGAGTGAAGAAGAACAATGCTGAAAGCATGGTAATGTGTTGGAACACAAAACTAATAGTTTGACCCGATTAATTATGCTTAAATGTAAACATTTTTAAGAAAGAAATCAATAAAACATCCATAGTGGTTCTAAAATGAGATTGAGTTTTGATTTTTCCCAAATTTCAGTTTTTGTCAAAATAAAAAAAAAACAAAGTAGTTTAATTTAGTCACTCATATTTTATTTAAAACTTTTTATTCATCACGCTTACTTCCTATCACCCTTAAATCTAAATCACTCGCCAGGCGCCATTTTGTGGCCTCCATTTTGTCAGCGGCCTGGTCTCCGCCATTACGGAAAGACTCAACCACTGTAATTTCTATTAAATTTGTCGCCAGATGCAGAGCACGACGCTCAGTGCGGTCTGCCCGGGCAACGAATCTGGTCGGAGTGGAGCAGCCGGAAGTGGCCACCACCTGGCAGCTGCATGGTCGATCCGAGCTGGTTTAGTGACTGAAATTGAAAACAAAAGATAAAAGAAATTAGAACTGGAGAATAACACAAAAGTTTCAATTCTGGAGCAACATTTGAAAAGGGCGCATAAGCATTTGGAGAGCTAGCACTATTCAGCGAATTCCAAGAAAACTGTTTTACAAAACCCGAGGTGTTTGGAGGTAGCTGTGAAAAAAAAATCCTGAAGCTTAAGATGTAGTAAAATAGATCAAGCTGTCCGTCCTTTTCTCGTGTTGCTCCAGAATTATTTTTAAAAGGGTACTTCAAACACAATTCAAAAACACTATTTCTGCAAATCAGGAGTTCTAACATAAACTAACCATTTCACTCAAATCGCCATTTTGTTAGAACGTCTGATCTTTTGTATAATTTTCTAAAATTCTTAAAAAATCAACATCAACTTTCTGAATAAAAGAAGATTGTTTAACAATAGCTACAAACTCGATTTTCAAAAGATCTAATAACGATCTTATCAAAAAAAAATCTTTTAAAAACAATTGTTTGTTACCTTCTAGCTGATTTCAATAGAAATTTCCTGCACAATCACGACACAAAAGATATTTTTTTCTTCATCATCTCACACTTTTCAAACGCACTGTTACATTTGAAACTTACCAGAAAGGGGAATAAACGTGGATGCTGCTGACACAAAGACGGCTTCAAAACGTACACACTTGATGTCGAGTCCGGTGGTCTTCGGGGTCCTGACGGGAATGAGAAAGAATCACCCTTGAAGAGTGGCCTTTTATAGTTTTTGCCAGGGGGAACTCACGGCGTAACGGTAACCGGTTCAACAAGGATGGGATAGAAGGATGTGTTCGAAAATCGGAATATTTAGCTACCGTAAACCGGGGTGACAATTTAGTCTCATGATTTTTATCTTCGTCTATGTAGTATTTTTTGGAAAGCAATTTTGATTTCCTGGTTGACTTTAGTAGTCACAATGTTAATTGCATATTACAACATTAAAGTAAGAAAATTGCAAATCTAATTTTCATTTTTATTATTCTCAGTCTATCATTTTAAACCTCTTGGTAAAAAAATAAATAAATTTAAGGCAAGGTAAATTAAAAATAAAAATAAATTTAGCAAATTTTTTATAGTTGTTTTGTAATAAAAATGAGAAAACATTTGAAGATAGTTTTAATCGTGTTTCGATACCCCATACAATTTATATTTTTGAATCTCGTTAGACTTTGTATTAGTGGAGCAGTTCTCTCAGATTTCGGTCATTTGATCCGACTGAAACTTTATTGGTGCCTTCGTTATACCCAAAGAAGCCATTTTGCATCATTAGTTTGTCCATATAATTTTCCATACAAATTTGGCAGCTGTTCATACAAAAATGGTGTATGAAAATTCAAAAATCTGTATCTTTTTAAGGAATTTTTTGATCGATTTGGTGTCTTCCCGGGCAGACAGTAATAACAAAACTCATGCCATTTCAATAACAAATACTGTTAAAATAACTAAAAACGTTATGGAATCTTCTTGAAAAATCTATTTTTGCATAAGAGTTTAATAACAGTTTATGCTATCATAACAAAATTTGTTATTGGTCTGATATTGGTTGAAAGCCAAAACTACTTTGGAATAACATTTTTTGTTATGGAAGAATACCTCCAACTGTTATTGGGATGATCGGATTAGTTGTTAAAAAAACAAAAAAATAATAACAAAGATTTGTTCGAAGAATAACTTTAAATATTATTAGTATGTTATTAGAATAACAATCCAATAACAAAAAAATCATAACGACGAATAACAAATCTTGTTATAAATAACAGAATATGTTATTGGCCTAGTATTTTCAAATATCAAAAAATGTTATTCCCAAGTTATTTCCGTCTGCTCGGGTTGGGCAAAGTTGTAGGCAGGGTTGGTATTTTCTCATTTCCTCGCCGATGGCCGAGGGCTTTTAGATATCGTCCCTCGCTCAAATCATCAAATTTTCGGCGTTCTCCCAAAACTGCATCAAGAGAGCGAAGCGAAAACGACTCCGATGAAATAGCGAGCAACGAACAAACGGATCGTAAGACGGAAAAAAAATCTCTCACACAGCCAGTCCCCTCGCTCAAAAAGCAAGAGAAAGAGCAATCGTGAAATTCTCTCGTCCGTAAGCCCTGTAGAAATGAGTTCATTTGTGTGCGTGAGCTCCAGTGTATGTATACAGCAATTTCGTGTGCGTGTCTCTCCGGTTGGAACGATAGTTCCATCCGAGCCAGCGATAGGGTATTTCTCGTCGATGTGATGGGCTTTCGATATTCGCGATAGCAAGCCGACCATCACTCGGCTGCGAAAGAGAAGAGAAGTTTTAAGAGACGAGGAACGCACCGAAATATGCATCAATGATAGTGCGATGGTGATGGTTTACCTACCCTGGTTGTAGGTATGGATATGGACTACACTGAAAAAAATCATACACGAGGAAAATTTTTTTGGTGATTTTTTATTTGATTTTTTGTCAGAAACTTCCCGGGCAGACGGTAATAACAAAATTAATAATATTTCAATAACAAATCCTGTTATAATAACAAAAAAGTGTTATTATTTTATCCTAAAGTTCCACTTCAAGCAGAAAAAATAATAACAGTTTCTGATAAAATAACAAAATTTGGTATTGAAGTGTTATTATATTAAAAATGTTTAATAACACGCTAATAAGAGAAAATGTTATACATTTCAAAAAATCTCCTAATAACAAAATTTGTTATTCGATCGGTATACTGACATAGAAATTAAATTACCATAAATCGCACAAATGGAAAAGTTTCTAAGTGTCCATAACACAATCTGTTATTATTTTTTCTTTTGTTAAATATGTTTAGATCTTTGGGATAATTTTGTCTAATTTCGTCAGGGTCATTATTTTGGCCATGAAATGGGTCCTTTAGCTAAAATTATTCTGAAAAGTTGAAATTTTGAAAGTTGATTTTTTTTTAATATTTGATATACCCCCTAAGGGGCTTTGCTTAAATTGGCCAGAACTATGGGATAATTTTGACCAATTTCATCGGGGTCATTATTTTGGCCATGCAATGGGGTCCTTAAGCTAAAATTATGCTAAAAAGTTGAAATTTTGAAAGTTGATTTTTTTTATTATTTGATGTACCCCCTAAGGGACTTTGCTAAAATTGGCTAGACCTATGGGATAATTTTGACCAATTTCGTCGGGGTTATTATTTTGGCCATGAAATGGGGTCCTTAAGCTAAAATTATGCTAAAAAGTTGAAATTTTGAAAGTTGATTTTTTTAATTATTTGATATACCCCCTAAAGGACTTTGTTTAAAATGGTTAGAACTACGGGATAATTTTGACCAATTTCGTCAGGGTCATTATTTTGGCCATGAAAAGGGGTCCTTAAGCTAAAATTATTCTGAAAAGTTGAAATTTTGAAAGTTGATTTTTTTTAAATATTTGATATACCCCCTAAGGGACTTTGCTTAAATTGGCTAGAACTATGGGATAATTTTGACCAATTTCGTCGGGGTCATTATTTTGGTCATGAAATGGGGTCCTTAAGCTAAAATTATGCTAAAAAGTTGAAATTTTGAGAGTTGATTTTTTTTTAATTATTTGATATACCCACTATTTGATATACCCACTAAAATTGGCTAGAACTATGAAATAATTTTGACCAATTTCATCGGGGTCATTTATTTCACCATGAAATGGGTTTTCGAGCTGAAATTTTTGAGAGTTCAATTTTTTTTAAATTTTGTTATATTCTCTAACGGAATTGATTTATTTATTGAGAATTTTTGAAGTGTGAATAACAAAAACTGTTATTATTTTCACAGAGCCAGGAAGTCGGAGCTGACGTTGAAGTTCGAGCTGGAGTGAGACCTCGGAGACGGCATCGGATTCAGCAAAAATTTCAGCAACTTTTCTTTGGAGTCGGAATCTGTGATGTCGTTGACGTCATATCCTGCATACAGAGTCGGAGTTCTCTTCAAAGTATGGATTCAAAGTCGCTTGGAGGTACCCGACTCTGCAGCCCTAACTAGTATAGAGGAGTTATGGCAACTGCAGGTTTATTTGCAAATTACAAATAAACCAAAACAATAACTTTTTTTGTTATGGAGACATACCAGTTCAATAACATTTTTTGTTATTATGCTGCTCCACCTCTCCACACATAATAACAAATCTTGTTATTCCTTCATGATTCCTTATGTGTTATTGGTTTTTTATTGCAATAACAACATAATAACAGTTTAAGTTATTCTTCGAACAAATCTTTGTTATTGTTTACAACTAATCCGATCATCCCAATAACATGTTTCGATCTTCTCACAATATCAAAAACTGACCTTCCCAAGTTATTTCCGTCTGCTCGGGTTCCAGAATGGGCAAAAAAGCTTTCACCGAGTTATGAATTTTTGAATCAATACTGATTATTTCAAAAAATCTAAATATTGGTCGCAAAAATTTTTCAACTTCATTTTTCGATGTAAAATCAAATTTGCAATCAAAAAGTACAGTCATGAAATTTTGATAAAGAACATAGTTTTCAAGTTAAGGCCATTTTTAGGTAACTTTTTTGAAAATAGTCGCACTTTTTCATTTTTTAAAATAAGTGCACATGTTTGCCCACTTTTGAAAACAATATTTTTGAATAGCTGAGAAAATTCTCTATATTTTGTTTTTTTTTTTTAACTTTGTTGATACGACCCTTAGTTACTGAGATATTGCCATGCAAAGGTTAAAAACAGGAAAATTGATGTTTTCTAAGTCTCACTCAAACAACCCACCATTTTCTCATAATCCGATTTACAATGATAAAACATGAAACATTCGTGAAATTTTCCGATCTTTTCGAAAAAAATATTTTCAAAATTTTTAAACCAAGACTAACATTTTAAAAGGGCGTTATATTGAATATTTGGCCCATTTGAAAAGTTAGTCTTGATTCAAAAATTTTGAAAATATTTTTTTCGAAAAGATCGGAAAATTTTACGAGTGTTTCATAATTTAACATTGTAAATCGGACCATTAGTTGCTGAGATATCGACGTTAGAAAACGGTGGGTTGTTTGGGTGAGACTTGGAAAACAGCAATTTTCATGTTTTTAAACATTTGCGTGGCAATATCTCAAGCAACTAAGGGTCGTATAAATAAAGTTCAAAAAAGCAAAATATAGAGAATTTTCTCAGCTATTCAAAAATATTGTTTTCAAAAGTGGGCATACATGTGCACTAATTTTAAAAAATGAAAAAGTGCGACTATTTTCAAAAAAAGTTACAAAAAACTGGCCTTAACTTGAAAACCGTGCGCTTTATCAAAATTTCACTAAAGTACTATTTGATTGCAAATTTGATTTTACATCGAAAAATGAAGTTGAAAAATTTTTGCGAGCAATATTTCGATTTTTTGAAATAATCAGTATTGATTCAATCATTCATAACTCGGTCAAGGATTTTTTGCACAACCTGGAAATTTCTGAAAAATTGTCATTTGATGTCTTCTAAAACATATCAAAAAATAAAAAAATAAAATAAAAATAGTGTTTTGTTTGCAAATCAAGTTTTAGTGACAAAAAATTAGATAAAAAATCGCCAAATTTTTTAAATCGTGTATCATTTTTTTTCAGTGTAGTCTGAAATTTCAGTCCCTTTTCTTGATCAAAACGTATTTTAAACGAGGGAATCATGCCACTTTAAGAGTATTAATGTAATGATAACTTGCAAAACATTGTTTTTACAGTAAACATACTTGTGAATGAATTTCGAGGTACTTTGAACACCTCTCTATCAAGCCCAGTGTAATGGAACGCCAAGTTTGAAATCAAATCATTTTTTTTTTTTATTTAAATATTCAGCATGTCAAAGTTACACCCCGTGGCGCGGTGGTTAGCTGCTTCGGCTGCCGATCCCCCATGTGTGCTAAGGGGCCCGGGTTCGATTCCCGCCCATCTCCTCTGGGTGTTCTGTGTTTGTCCCGTTTAGTTAGTAAATTCAGTCTGAAAAGACGGTGTGATGTCTATTATTAACATTTGAGAAGTCGTATGAAAACTTAAAATAGCGTTTTGACCGTGTCTAGACCAAAGAATCTATGCCAGAAAATATTGTTATCGGATTCCTCGGAAAATTTCACACATTGTATCAAAAAATTGGCGATGTCAAACCGTACGTTTCCAAGATATGATTTTTTGGAAATAAAAACTAAGTTTTTGACGCGCCACGCGCAAAAACAGGAAAATGCCGAAATCGGTCAGGGTACTTTTTATCTAGACAGCTAAAATCGGATGAAATGACGCGGAGAATTGTTTTTTTAAAGTGGTTTTTGCAGAAAATTACAAAAATTGTCGATGTAGGTAATCCTAATGGGCAAAAAAATACGGGTCTAATTATTTTGAGTCCGATCGGAGAACTTTTTTTTGGTTTAGGCTCTTTTCAAATGGAATTTCTGCATAAAGATAATCTCAAAAATGTCATGATACAGAAAATTTTTAGAACCCACTAAAAATATATTTCCCAATCACCCTTAAAAGTTTCATTAAGATATTTCATGATCAAAGTGATAACCAGACGATTTAACCCTCTAAAATCCAATTCCGCCTCTAGACGGGCTTTAATTTAAAAAAAATCGTCAAAAAAACAAATTTTCAACCCAATTTTGATCTTGAACTCTTAAAATTTTAGAAAATGTTTGGGATGGAAGTTTACTTGTTTTATGTGTCTTTATCAATGTTTTTTTTTTAAATTTATTTTACCAGGAGTCAACTTTGGCTGTGTTTTTTACTACATTTCTAATATTTTAAATGAAAAGAAGTATGCAGTAATTTTTGTTGTGTCCCAGACTATGCCTCTACGTATTTTTTTTTTACAATTTAAATGATTATGGTGCCATTCTATAGCAGAAAAAGTTTTACAGTCACATGAAATAACTAAATAGGAAAAAAATAATGATAGGAGGTGGTAGAATGGGCCAAATCCTACCAAAAAACATAAACTAAACAACATGAATGCAAATTCAAATACTGAAGATACAACAAAAAAATCTCAAACAAGAGAAGTAAATTATTTCGTAGAATAAAAGTTGCTTAAAATGACTTAATAAACACGGAAAAACTAAAAAAAAAAATCGAAAAAAATGGGCTGTAGAGGGTTAAGCTTGAACTTTTGCCAAGCGCAAAGCGAACAGCCAAACTCTCTGAGCGTTTTTCACTAATCACCGAGTTGATTTACGGGCTCCATCTCTATCTCAAGATTCAAGATTATATGATACGGGCTCCATGATACTCGCAAGACATCATTCACGTGCATGACGAAGCCAATTTTAAAAGTTTGGTTCAAAATTAAACGTCAAAAATTAGAAGCTGTAATTTTGCATATAAAATGCATTAAAACATGCTGATATTTTCCTAAAATAAACTTTTTGAAAATTGGACTTCGTCATGCAACTGGAACTGGTTTAGAAATCTCCATCAAAATTTTGAATCATAGTTTGTATTTAGAAACTGTTATTATATTGTTAACCATAAAATATTTAATATAGCAGACAATAAAATTTTTTGGCACGAGTATAAATATTGCTGTTTTCTTGTTAAATGTACCAAAGTTGCTGAAACTGTAAGAATTTAAAATTGATCAAAACATAGTTAATTGTACTTAACTGAAGCATCATAATTGAAGTTTGAAATGATTTCTTATAATCATAAATCAATAACAAGACATTTTTTTTTTGAAATTAAACATGCGTGATTTTATCAGCAACTGTAACAAATCTATTGTTTTATTTTGGTAATGTGAAAAAATTGCATCACAATTACTTATTTAATAGTTTTTGTGTTTACAGTGGTTTTTGACACGTTTTCTTTGATATTTGTTCGGAAATAAATGAATTTAAAAGTCTGTTAAGTTTATATGTTGGTTTATGCCATATCTGACAACAAAATTTATTTGTTAGCTGTGAAAAGTTATCAAATGCCCACTTTTATTCTTTTTAGCTATTATTAGACCCATACCATGCATCAAAACATCAAATATCGGTTAAATTTGATGTAAAAACAACAGTTTACCTATAGTGGACCCGGGTCCACCATCGGATTATGGACTCGGGTCCACCATAGGAAATGGGGGTCCATAACTGTCAAAAATAACTTTTTTCAAATGGCTATTTTTCAGCACAAAAGCAAATAATTGATGAAACAAATAGTGAGAATTGTTCAAAAGACTTTAGATTTCATTGTGTTGTACAGGCTCGAGCCAGATCGACTGGTGGCTCGAGCCAAAATTCTCAGTGCGTTTTTATTAGATTTGAAACATGAAGCGAGGGGCCAGACACTAACAATTTATAATAATTATTGATTTAAAAAAATAACCACAGATCATGGTTTCATACCTATCTTGTTGTATAAATATATTGCAAGCTTATGAAGAAAAATATAATTTTTTTTTCATTCCATGCAGTTCGTTCAAACCCAATCAGCTGGCAACCATTTTAGCTGCACCAACTACCTGACACTGACAGCTGATACTTTGCTGCTTGTATTAGTGCCATGTTAGCATGACATGCATAGCTAAACGAAATTGCAACTAATTATTCCTTTGTATTCGTTCTGTACGGCATCACTGTACTAGTGAGATCCTCGTCAGAACGTTCGTTCGTTCGGCTCGTCGTATTATTTATCAGCCCGTGCGTCGCAGTTGCTAAACGGTGTTGAAACCTGACTGACTTCACACACTCGTTCGTCTCTGTCCCGTTGGTGCTCTCCGGACGGAAAGATTTCCTTCAGTGCTTCGTTCGTTTTGTGCTTTTTTTGTTGTTTCTTTTTTTGCCCATAGTGCTGTGATTCCCGTCAAAGTTCCCGTCATCTGACTCTGAGTCGTGCTCTTCCTTCTTTTTTTTTGCGTTGAGCAACAATTCCGTGTGATAGACCTCCAAATCCAACCATGAAGACGCTCCGAAATTGTATGCTGGTAATGGCCGGACTAGTGGTCCTGTGCAGTGGTAAGTGTCACACAATTGTGTAATCTATGCTTCGTCATTTGAACATTTTTTTGTTCTGCTCTCAATACCTCATCTCCCTTGCGTCTTATCGCCTGAAAAGCAGGAAATTTGATACCCACAGAGCGATCTGTTCAGCCGAGAAATTCTTCCCTAATCGAAGCAATCCGAGCTCGCTCGGTAGTTCTGAGCTTTGCTATTGCGATGTATATCGAGCAGCGCAGCATGTCATGATGCATTTCTGTATTGTAATATGGCTTCCACTCCGGCCGTGAAGGGAAGGCCGCGATATCTCAGCAGAACAAAGAAGGCTGTGCGAGACTCTCGATAGCAGCGATGTCGTTTACGTCAGAAAGTGCGTTTTGCTTTTTTCCCTACATTGGTCATCACACTTGGGCGGAGGAACCTGCCCAAAGTGATATGCAAACAGCTGTTTTGACAGGAAAAAACGGGTCGAAACGCAGAAAAATGCAAATTTCTACCCTGACCGGTCCTGAAAACATCGCAAAAGATCTTCCACAAAACTTAACGGCAAATGTGAAGTTTAAGGGAAGAGTGGTTATTCTAGGTAATTACCTAACAAAGACGAACTTTTTTCTACTCTTCAATTTTGCTTGCTTGCTCTTTGCTTTGAAGTGTAGCCATTTTCCAGGCAGGCAAAGGCAGAACGAAAACTATGAATCATTCAATTTGCCTCTGCACGGTTGCCAGCGAGGTGGCTATTTTATGGCCTGTTGCTAATTTGTTTGTTGAATTGGAAAGATTTCAACAATCTCTTCAAATACAACATCTAAAACCACATTTCTTAAACAAAACTGGTTGCTATCAAATCCAAGTTTATGAATATCTTTGTCAAACTATTGCTGATACAGCAAAGTAATGAGAGAAAATGTGATTATACAGCATTTCAAGTAATAAAGCGAGCTGTTTGAGTTTGTAATCTCTGTTGTTCCCGGTCAGTAACGTAAAAAAGCTTCTCGCTTAGGAAGTCATCCGTATCTCTAACCTAGATTGTATTTTATTCGCCTAATTTGTTCTTTTTTTCGACACGAAAGTTCAGGGATTCTTCGAACCGGAACCAAATTAGTAAGAGTCGGTTTCATTTTTTTTTTGAAGGTAATGTCACCATCCTTTTAGGAATTTAGTCATATTCTAACAAATGATTTCATTGAACATGTCTGAAGTTTTGTTTGAATAGGTTCAATAAACCAAATGTCCAGTTTTTGTTTTTTGAGTGTTTTTCAAATAGCCTTGAGTCAGAGGTATTAAAAAACACCCAAAAAGCAAAAACGGAAAATTTGTTATATTGGACCTTTAAAAAATAAAACTCCAGATGTGATTTGCCGTTTTTTTCTCAGCCTGTTCTTATTTATTCCGAGTTTTTTCGCAACTTATTGATCTGATCCTACATACACTGAAACCTCGTTGGTTTGACACCAATTGTTGTCAAACGAACGGAGTCACTTTTTAGTTTGACACATTGCTTACACTTATTACCAAACGTTTGGTTTGATAGTATGTGTGAGTCACGGGTAAAACGTGACAGTTCGTCACTTTTTAGTTTGACTTTGGCCAACCAACGGGGTACAAACTAAAAAAGTGTCAAACGAAAAAGTGACCATTATTTATTATTATGATATTATTTTTCACAACGATAAAGCTTATTTTTCTGAGTACAATGACACGTTGTACGACCGCAAAGGTGTTTTAAAATAGATTTTGAAATCAATTTAAAAAAAATACTTCGTGGCCCTTCTTGACAGAAAAGGTCCTACTTGACAGCTCGTTCCAAGGGGACCATAGTTTGTCCGTCAAAAATTGTTGTCTTTTCAATTTATTTATTTTTTTGCATTAAACTTAAGTGATCAAAAGTGTGTTTTTTACCGTTGTCCATAAAAATTACATAGAGCTTTAGGACCCAACAAAGCCGATTTGACTATAGATCAAATTTAAGCAAAATAATGGTAATGAATCTACGTCAGTTTGTAAACATAGAGTGTATCCTGCTTACGCCAGTGGATGTTTACATTAGACGTGAGCAGGAAACACTCTTTGTTTACAAACGGACATTGGCCCATTTATATTGTTTTGCTCAAAATGACTTTTTTTAAAGAAACATGCTAACTTACTGACAATGAATCCTCTAAGATCTAAAAAATTTAAAAAAATGCCAAAAATCTATTTCAGAAAATCTACAGTTTTACGATTTTTTTGTTACATGAGATTTCAAATTTTGGCCGTGTTTTTAACAAACATCCCCTATTTTTTATGTCAAAATATCAAAACAGTCGCTACACTTTTGTCAGTTATATTTTTTAAACTTTTGCTCTTCTACCTCTTCTACACATTAACACAAATTGAAATACGAATCTTGCGCTGCTTGAACTGATCGAATTGGTTTAAACTTGAGTTTTTGCCAGCCATTTCTTTCCGTGACGGGACAACGAAAGGAGCAGAAATAACCTAATTTGACCAATATTTTTGGCGTTTGGGGTAAGAAAACATTGCAATTATTAAATCTTAGTAGAAACGAAATCTTTCATTTAATAAATCACATTGAAAATTGAAAAAAAGTTAAATTTTGGTGTAGCTTCGCTAAGAATTGGTCATATGATTCTGAAGATGTTTTTGATTTGTTTCAATAACGCTTAAAACTAGACATTAATTTTAACTGTTTTTTTTTCGAACCCATTTTATTGAGAACAACATCACAACATAACAATTTGAGAGTATTTAAATAATTCTATTCTTCAATGTTTTCATAATTCTAGTCAACTATTTTTTGAAGCTGTTCATAACTTGTTGAAAACTACTTCACATCTCTACCAAGCTTAGTGTGATTTCATACCATTCTGCACTTGTTTAATTTGTTTTTCTCATTTTGTATAAACCTATCAATGTCACCCCGTTTTACGGTTCCTTTCTAATGATCAATAAAGAAAGTCTGTATCTTGGAAACGGATTGTCTGATCAATTTGGTGTGTTAGGCAAAGTTGTAGTTTTTGTTTAGGACTTCTCAGAAATAAATAGTTACACTATAACTTTTCTTTTTATTCGACTTTTCACACACAAAAAATAATCACGCAAGATTTAAAAAATATCTAATTTTGGATAGGGACCATCCATAAACCACGTAGACACTATTTTGAAATAGATTTTTTTATGGTCCAGGTGTAGGAGTCGTCTTCCTGGGTCCTGCCTCGGTGGGGTCGCTGGTAGGCAGTTGGACTAACAATCCAAAGGTCTTCAGTTCTAAAACTGACGAACTGACGTACATATTTTTGAGAAAATTCTGACCGCAAATTCTCCAGCTAACACCAACTCCATCTACCTTTAGGTTTGCTGAACTAATTCTCTCCCCCACACGTGTTTTCGATATTGCGACTGTGTTTCAATTTGTAATCTGCGTTGTTTCAGTTCGTCAGTGGTTCTAATCCCCGGGGTGGATGGAAGCTTAGGTGAAAAAGAGTTTTGCGATTGCCTTAACAATCAAGCCTTCGAACACCTAGTTTCGAGTAGGAATCTCGCAATCGAAAACGCCTAGGCAATGCTGTAGAGCGAATAATTTGAATTTTTGGCAATCGCTGAATCCTTGGTAGCATCATTCTCCATTGGTAGAGTAAACAAAAACATTTTATGGAGTTTTTTTCGAATCATGAATTGGGTTTGGAGAATCAATTATTATGTTTTGTTTAGGTGAGTGGAAATTAATAAAACGTAGAAACATACAGAAATCTGATTTAAAATTGACCATTTAAAAATAATTCTGACCACATTGCCACTATAGCTCGCCTCGCCACAACATTGCACAGTGGGGCGAGGCGGCAATCTAGCGGGACAAAATTAATAGCGCTCTGGGGTTACGTCCTAGAGCTTCGGTGTCTTCAGCAAAGTTGCTCAGAAAAATCAGGGCTACATTTTGGTACTAAAATGTAGTTCCAATTTTGGCCGCATAGGTGGCGCTGAAATCTAACTTTTTCCAGTGACCTCCTAGCGAGTTGATGTCTTCGACAAAGTTGTAGATCTCGCCAAATTACGTAAAGTTACCGAACATGTCAAAATTCTCAAAAATAACTGCGTAAAGTTACAGTTAGTTTAAAAAATAGTTATAATTAAGCTATGAATATTCAGTCAATCTAGCAGGACAAAATTAATGGCGCTCTGGGGTTACGTCCTAGAGCTTCGGTGTCTTCAGCAAAGTTGCTCAGAAAAATCAGGGCTACATTTTGGTACTAAAATGTAGTTCCAATTATTATTCCAGACTCGATAATATTTCGGATAATCGAAACTTCGGATAATCGAGTCTGGACTGTACACAATTTTTACTGTAAAACATTTGGTGGAATTTCAAAAATCTGTTTTTAGTAGTATTTTATAAGATGATTTTTGGCTTTGTCAGTCTAACAAATTATTAAGGACAAATTGCTATGAAACTTTGTCTTTGTGTTATTAAAACAGATTTGAGTACTTTTGTATAATTTTAAAATGTCGGAAATATTTGGTATTTAAGATATTTTTATATAGTTATTTGGGAATCTTTTAACAGATAAATGCCTATCAAATTGTGTTCAAATTCAAAACACTTGAAATATCTTTCTTGCAAAATTTGTTTTAAAACTGTAATTTAAATTTTAAATAAAATTTTCAGATATTTTAAAATTACAATATTTTCAGAGTTCTACTGCAAAATAGTCATTTCAATACAAACAGTCACTTTTATGTGGATAGGTACTACATCAACATAAAAGTTGAGTTTTTGTTGGGTTTTATTTAATTCTCATCTGAAAATTTATTAAAAAAATATTAACTCAATTTTGACTGTTTCGGTTGTGTAGTTCAGAAAATCGCAGCACAGTCAATTGATTTCTTACCATTTTGTGTTGCACAAACTTTTTAAAACATCAAAACATGTTTATTTTTTTCTTTTTTCTATGTCCGTGCATAACTTATTTGCAATAAATGTGGCAAATTTTTTTTACCTATTTGATACATTGTAAATCCTATTTCCTGCTTTCCAGTAATAATTTATGTAATTCTCAAAACGAAAGGTATACGTTGTGTATACGTTCAAAAAGTATTTTGATACTAACGTCAGTCTATAAAAAACATAGTAATTTGATTTAAAACTATATGGAAAAATTCCTTCTGGCCTCGGGAGAAAACCGGGAAAAAACCGGGAAATTGAAAATCCAAATCTGGTGGCCACCCTGGTAGTGGCGTAATTTTATCTTTCAATCAATTGTAACGTTTTGGACGTTATTTTGCAACAATTAGACTTTGGCCATGGTCGAGTGGAGGCAAAGAAAATTAAAAGAAATATAAAAAGTGAGATTACAAGCCAGAATTTATACATTTCAATAAAAAAATGGTTATAAAATGTATTACACAAAAGTACTCTTGATTTGCAATCATTATTTTCAAAAAATATAAGATTCGGGAATAAAAAAAGCATTTTAGCGATACTGTTCATCTAAAATTTAATTAAATTAAAATTGTTTTTGAATAAACCCGAACATGCACAAAATTATTCTTAACGCAGAGCAATTCATTTTAAATGGATTTCAGCTGACTACACATAAGTTTCCATTGAAAGTATGATTTTTTTTTTTTGAAAAAATATGCTCTACCTCTGATTTGGGGGTGGTGACAAAAGCATTGAAACATACAGTATGTAAAAAAGTATGTTTACACACCTTGGGCACTATGCACAAATTGTGATGAAACATGTAAACAATTTAAAGTTTGACAGAAACCTAGTACTGAATTTTCATAGCCTAATTATAACTATTTTTTAAACTAACTGTAACTTTACGCAGTTATTTTTGAGAATTTTGACATGTTCGGTAACTTTACGTAATTTGGCAAGATCTACAACTTTGTCGAAGACACCAACTCGCTAGGAGGTCACTGGAAAAAGTTAGATTTCAGCGCCACCTATGCGGCCAAAATTGGAACTACATTTTAGTACCAAAATGTAGCCCTGATTTTTCTGAGCAACATTGCTGAAGACACCGAATCTTTATGACGTAACCCCAGAGCGCTATTAATTTTGTCCTGCTAGATTGACTGAATATTCATAGCTTAATTATAACTAATTTTTAAACTAACTGTAACTTTACGCAGTTATTTTTGAGAATTTTGACATGTTCCGTGACTATACGTAATTTGGCGAGATCTACAACTTTGTCGAAGACACCAACTCGCTAGGAGGTAACTGGAAAAAGTTAGATTTCAGCGCCACCTATGCGGCCAAAATTGGAACTACATTTTAGTACCAAAATGTAGCCCTGATTTTTCTGAGCAACTTTGCTGAAGACACCGAAGTTCTAGGACGTAACCCCAGAGCGCCATTAATTTTGTCCTGCTAGATTGCCACCTCGCCCCACTGTGCATTGGAGAATGTGAAGGATCACACTAGCACTCGCTCCAACACCATAAATGAATGTGCCTCATTATTGCCTCACGGACCGAGAATCGAGCTGATTTTGCGTGATGGTCACATGGGCTGAGGAGCTAAGCTAAGCAAGCTCCTTAACAACACCGATTGCTACACTTTAGCCACTAGTCAGTACTTATATCCAAACACGAAGAACTGCCTTCAACCCTGACAAACATTGTATGAAAGCGTTGTTGCGGCCTGTTATCAGCGAGCTTGATTTGCGTTGCTTGTATTCTCGGGATTAATATCACTGTAATTTCTGGTTGACATGCAACAACTGCGTCGAAGTTTTTTTTTACTTTGCTGGGAGAAAGGCTCGATTTTGCGGCGTTATTTTAAATTATTATCGATTTTCTGTTGAACAGATTGACACCTTGCTGCTGTTGTTTCACCAGCGGAATTAGCTGTGACTCAGCGATTGCATAAGCCGCCTGTTTTGGCAGGCAAATTTCGGTTCTACTTCCTGCTTTTCGCATGGCGTTTCTCTGCCCAAGGTCGGCCGGCCGTATAATTGCGATCAAATCCAATTCCACGTGATGCACGTTGCATGTCGTTGATGGCGGCGGAGTACAATGTTTGGCTCATCCTTGAATCCTTCCGGAATTTTTCTGTTGGTTGGCAGAGCCAGCTGACGTTCTGGGCAGGTAGGAAGTGTTGTTTCCAGGTCTTGTGTGAGCTTACAAAGAAATCGTTCGATCTGGAAAATTCCACTTTCATCAGCAAGTCTCGTCCAGTTATCGCTAAACGGTTTCAATTTGTTTGCTTAGTGCTTTGTATTGAGATGGAATGTCAACTCTGGCGAAACAAAAATAAATCTCCGAAGAAAGGCGATAAGACTCTCGCGCTCGCGTTTCAAATCCAAACATCGCTTCAAACCGCTGACTCAAACTCCTTTCTTCCCGCTTCTCTCCCGTTACAGCTCAAAAGGATGGTCCCGTCATCATACCAACTACCGAGGAACCTCCAGCAACAACAACAGCTGCGCCAACAACAACGACGGCTGCTAGCACTACAACTGCTAGCACTACAGCAGAGCCTCCACACACAACTACTCCAACGCCGGCACCAACGACTACTGCAGCACCTACAACAACTAGCACTGCTGTGCCCCCGACGACTACTCCGGTGCCGGAACCGGACATAGGCAGCTGGACGTACACGAACGCCACCACCAACCAGACCTGCGTGCTGGCCCAGATGGCGCTGCAGCTCAACGTCACCTACCTGGACAACGGTGAGTTTGAATACAAACACTAAATCCTCGGAAGCTTGCTTTTTATCATCACTGGGAAAAAGACTTTCCAGACGTTGCATCGATGCTCTCTTGTACTAGCCTGCATCCACATCCACAGCTGTGTAACTCCCTCCCGAGAGCAAAACGCTCTCAGACTGGGAACAACAAGGTTCCGTAAACTGAAAGAGCGAGAAAAAAAAAACAAATTCGAGGGCATTTTACTCTCTTGTATTACAAAAAAAAAATAGTGTCGATAACGGTATTTAATTGCCATGACTCGGCACGGAAATGATTCTTTTATGAATTTATTTTATTTGGCTCAAACTTTTTAGAAGCCTTCCCTTTGACAATAGAAGCTATTTTGCATGCCATTCCTGTACCATTTGATTTTTGGGAGCGTTCGTGTATTACACAGAAAAAAAATCATGGTAATATTACATCTTTTGTGTCAGAAAAAAATGGGGAATTTTACCTCTAAAAATGTGTAATTTTACCACTTTTCTGTTTTAATGCCACATTTTCAATCTAAATTTAGGTAAAATTACTTCATAAAAGACATAATATTTAACCTTAAAAATTACACCTTCCAAATTAACACAATTTTTTACTGTGTATACACCACTTTTCGCTGAATTTATGCTCTTTTGTTCTAATTTTGCTAGGATTCCAATCTAGTTAGCACAAGAGAGCACAGCGGGATCGTTATGTATAAATTAAACGCAAAAAATGATTTATGAGCTCATGTTTGGGCTCATTTTGGTCTCTGATATTTGGCCAAAAAATACCAATATAAGGTATTTCAATGCCGTTATTCTCAGCCCAGATTCGCAAAGGATATAACAGTGTGATGTATGAAACAGGAGAATAAACTCACCAGATGATTTGAAATTGTTCTCAATGATTTTTTTCGTCACATTGATTACACAGAAAAAAATGGTAATAATCATCAGGAAATGGTGACAGATTTTGTGTCAAAAAAAAAAAAATGAATAATTTTACCTCAGAAAATGATGAATTTTCATCAGTTTACTCAAAAATAGAGGGTGACGTGCGGGAATTCCCGGGGATAATTTCCCGGGAAATCGATCATTTTTGGACCTCTCGATTCCCTGGAAATTTTATTCTTATAAATATGAAGGCGTAATTATATAAATTAATCAGAACAACATTTGAAAAAATCGAAATTGTTCAGAACATTGAGTATTCAATGATCGATGTTCAAGTTCGAATAAACCAATGCTTTTATTTTTTTTTGTACTTAGCAGGTACACCCCAGAAATGAAAAACTCAAGTTAAAAAAAAAATGGATGATTTTTTAATGTTATTTCTATTTATTGTTTCTGAGAGGGAAAAGCCTTTCATATATGATAAGTTCAATTTTCATATCATATCTCGAGCATATCAAATCATAAAATTTGGTTTTTTTTTATTCTAATTTGATTTTGCTGTATCAAGGTAATTTCCTTTTTGATGTCAATCATAGTTTTCGGTTTTGCATCAACCTCAAAATTAAGTTACATTTTGGAAAAAAATTCTGCAGCTCTTTGTAAAGTGAAGGTCTGACAATTGTTAAAATTCTGGTTTTTGGATAACTGTTAAAATATCTTCATTTAATATTTTCCAGGTAAATATCTCTTAATTTTAATATTTACAGTTGACCCTAGAAGGAAAAACAGTTTTAAATTGTTGTTTTGAGTCGTTATTTATCATTTTGCAAAAAAAAAGATACTGGGAAATTATAAATTTGCTTATTTTATTTTTTTAATCTAATCACGAGTTCATGCAAAAAGCTTCAGAATTCATAAAAAAAAGTATCAGAATGTAGAACTGTGAACTATAAAACGAGGCTACTTAAATTAACGTTTCATTGAATAAGTTTGAATTAATTGTAACTGAATTGGTTGAAAAATAACAAATTTGTTACATTTCTGATGAATTATTGACACTATTGCATACTTAAAAAATTCCCGGGTCCTGGGAATTCCCGGGAAATAGCAAAATACAACTCTCGATTCCCGGAAAATTGAAAATCTCGAGAATCGTCACCCTCTACTCAAAAATGAGGTAATATTCAACCTACCAAATTTTCAACATTCCAAAATTAAACTTGTTTTTTTCTGTGTACACCTGATATTAATAAATGGCACGGTTTGAAGTTTTAAGAAATGAGGTAGCAAAATTAAATGCCATATTAAAATTAGGTATCCTGAATAATTTCAATAATTTTAACACATTTCCATAATTTTTTGTTAAGTTATAACAGGAATAATGTTATATAAGATAGATAATTTTTTTGATAATAAAACTGTAAAAATCATTAGAAAAAATAAGTTAATCATCCCATATGAATGATGCCACACGTATATCTAGCAATAATTTTGATAAAAATCATTGCACCCCAATCGTGCTCAAAAAAACGTATAATTTATATGAACATTTTCTGATCAAGCTCAAATTTGGTGGGTTTATTGATACCATCTAAACAAGCAAGAATCTCGATTTTTCTCCTTGCACCCCAAAGTTTGGCATTTTATGTGAAACTTGTGAAACCCGTTCAATATCAAACTGCAATATCCCTAGAACTACACCCAAAGGAAAAATATACATCAAAATCTGCAACAGTGGATTTGCTGCAGAAAATGTTACATTTTCTGACAGTTTTTGCAGCAAGCTCATAGTCAGTGATGTCAGGAGGATGAGCCTCTACTGTTGGCGTGGTAGGTTGGCCTAAACGGTTCGCGAATTCAAAATGCGTTTTTTATTGTGAAATGTAAATGTTAATATGGCAAAAAGTGTTTAAATCGTCGCGTGTGTTCTTTTTCCTTGTGAAAAAGTTGGAGTTTAGTGGATTTCCCAAGAATACTGGGAGAAATTCGTGAAATAAATTTGTTTTCCAAGCGTCTCCAAGATGACAGCTTGATTTTGAAGTGGCAGCAGAAACAGAAGACGTGTGCCAGTATTGGTGATGGTTCATCGTGCTGGGAAGCACACGATAGTATTAGTGCGACCGCTTGGTTGTGGGAGAGGGAGGGGAATTCGAGAGAAAATTTATGCTGTTCTCTTTTGGTGTGTGTTGCAAGCTTGCCGGTGACGCTATGTTTATGGGTTGCTGCGATGAGAACAGCCTGGCAGCACAAAAAATGGGTGCGGAAGAGAGCATTGTAGAGACCTGAAAGCTAGAGCTAGAGCGAGATATTTGTCCAGTCTGATCAGTCTGATGAGCATCGGTGTGTTGGCAAGAAAAAGAAAGCAGTTTTAGCGTTTGCTTTGATGCGAAGATGACTGAAGTGAGGAAGAATATTTTGTTTTATTTGTTTTGATCGGTTTAAAAAAATTTGAAGGCAAACAGCAAAATCTAAAAAATGGCTGCTGTTTTTGTAGCTTGGCTGTTGTGTGTATTCTTTATTTTGAGTTTTTGTACCTCAATGAAAAGAAAGTTGTGCTAAGCCATTTTAGTTCAAAATAGTGAAATTATGGTGAAACTCAACTCGTTCCTGGAAATGAAGAATTCGAGGAAAAATTAGAAAAATTGTGTTGTGTAAAAGTTACATGAAGAAAACTTTTTGTAATAGAGTGTGCGACATGCTCCACTCACTGCTCAGCTTTATTTTTGTTAATAATCGTAGTGATTTTTGTATTACTGAAATTTGGTTGTTGAAGATGACACACCGCAAGATCGTGTCCGCAGCTGCCAAGGCAAACTTTCCAGAATACACTCGCCAGGATATGTGTCGGATCGGCAAGAGGAAGATCAAGCTGTCCGTGATTTGCGACACGCAGCTGGCCGTCCGGATCCGTACGACTAAAAGTAGCTGGCAACGTCCGGATATTTAGAAGCAGCCGATAAAGAAGGCTACCGGGATTCCAGAAACTTGGTGAGATCTATCCAAACTGAAACTGTAAAATTCTGCCTGCTTATCAACAACCACTAAATACGCGCTGATCTCATTTTTGCCTTATGGGATTGGAAGTCTAAAGATAGGTCGAGGACTCTTCTGGTTCTTGGTCTATGTTTGGGCGGGGCCAGACAATGCCCAATGACCTCGGAATTGGACCGCAAGGAGCTCTGTCATTCTGAAACGGGTCATTGGAAGCAGCGCGAGGGCTGTCACCACCTAATACCCGGGACTGAGATAACATGTATCAACATAACCCAAGACTGATACAAATTATACTTTCTCATAATTTCGCTGCCGGCCAGCGGGTATTGGATTGGACCACACACACACAAGCTCATAGTCAGTGATGTCAACCATCGCGACGCTCATTTTTGGTTCGCGGCACATTTTTTGTTTGTAGTGCTTTTCAGTTACGGAATTTGACAAAGTTGTGTATGAAGGACTTCTAGAACACACCAAATCGTACAACGTTGCTGAACATAGGGTATTTTAACCATTAGTGGACCCCCTAGTAGAGCCGAAGCACATTTTTCACAAATTTTCAATATTTTAAGCACTTTTTCATAACCCTTTGTACATAATAATGGAATCTGGAGTGTTTTGAACAACATTGAGTATTTGTTTCATCAGTTTTTTGTTTTTGAGCAGAAAAATAACCATTTGAAAAAAAAGTTTTGTTTGCCTGTTATGGACCCCCTTTTCCTATAGTGGACCCGGGTCCATAATCCGATTGTGGACCCGGGTCCACTATAGGCAAACTGTTATTTTTATACCAAATTTAACCGATATTTGATGTTTTGATGCATGGTGTAGGTCTAATCATAGATATAATGAATAAAAGTTGGATTTTGCTCACTTTTCATCATGAACAAATATGTTTTGTTGACAAATTTGGCTTTAAACAACAAAAAACCTAACAGACATTTAAACACATTTATTTCCGAAAAAGATCCGAGAAAACGTTTCAAAACCACTGTAATCATACAAATAATTTAAAAAAGTAATTTTGATGCAATTTTTTTCATATTAATTACATAATTGAATGATCGAAACTAAACAATAGTTTTGTTTACAGTTGCTGATAAAACCAGGCATGTTTATTTAAAAATAATGTTTTGTTATTGATTTATTACTATAAAATATCATTTCAAACTGCAACTATGATGCTTTAGTTAAGTACCATTAACTAAAGTTTTGATTAATTATAAATTCTTTCGGCTTCAGCATATTGGTACTTTTAACATAAAAACAGCTATATTTATACTCATAATTGAAAAAATATGCGTTTAAGTTGATTACAACAAGCATTCATTGTATGTTTAAGAGAAACTTTTGCTTAAATACACAGTTTTCTTTATTTTTGTAAGTTAAATTAACAGGGGTCCACTTTTGGAAAAGTTTGGAATTTCGTTGTCCTATATTGGACCCCTAATTTTGCTCGAAAATGAGCAGTTCTTCGCTTTATTTTAGTAAAATTCCTTAAACTTACATTAATTCGACCTGCTGAAGTTGAATAATCAGTCAAAAAATGATTGGATAGTTAATTCAATCATAAAATATAAATGCAGTTTTGTTGTGAAAATGCTAGTGTCCATGGCTGATTTCAGATGTCGAACTCAAAACACTTATTTTGGCTGAAAGGACACGTCAATGTCAGCCAACATTGTTTTAAATGATGCTGAACATGCCAAATAAAAGATTCGTAGACAAAAACACGCTTGAAATTGTGATTTTATTGAATTTTTCATCAAAAACCCCTCAGAGGGTCCACTATAGGAAAGGGGTCCACTAATGGATAACGTACCCTAGTATTGATTTTTGATAAATACAAAAAAGTTACAACCAAAAATGCGTTAGGCAAACGAAAGCATCACGAACCATTGGTCCTGAGGTCTGGAATCTTCTTGTAACTTTTTGCGTATGAATTTTACCGCTATACAATGTTCTGAAGAAATTTTGCTGTTGGTGAGTTCTACAAGTGCTTCGATCACCATTTTGTTGAATTCCGTAACTGAAAAGCACCACAAACAAAAAATGTGCCGCGAACCAAAAATGAGCGCCGCGATGGTTGACATCACTGCTCATAGCTCATTTTTGTCCGCGTGTAAACATGTCAGCGATCTGCAGTTCTCACCAGAGTTCGGAAACTCACTCACGAGTTACTCTACCATGAGGAAAAACTAAGTTACCTGTGAGTAAATTACTCAACACTCTCGGTGAGTGTGAGGGCCTTCCTCATTTACTCACAAAGAGGGCTTTGAGCGCTCATGAGGGCTATTTAAGAAAACAAATTTCGAGATGTCAAACTCTACATTGGTGAATTTCATACTCACTCAACAGCGGAAAAGTAGTCCTGATGGTAGAGGCGCAGTGCTATCAAATAGAAGTTTTTTTTTATCACAGTGGTTCAAATCCTGATTTTCATCTGTTTTTTTCCAGCGAGTTTTGTCCTACCAACGGATAGGTCGGAGGTTGTTTAGACTAGGAATGCATCTGCGGGTGGATTTTAACAGCTTTACCAGAAGTGGATGGCCGTGTTGCTGAGGTCAGTGGCCATTCCTGGTCGTCGACAGTTGTATAAATGTGTTTTGCTTCAGAATCGGGACATCCCGAAGAAGTTGCAGTAGCCGCCGGTTTGCTTGGAGGTTCACTGAAAATTAAAAAAAAGCCGACCCAGTGCTTTGGACAGCTTTAGGCTAGGGCCACCGGCGACCGCTGAGGCTCCACTAGCGTGTCCTGGTTCTTAGGCAAGACATATTGGTAGAACTGACAGCGACCGGGAATGGCCACAGTCGCACAGCTGTCGAAGGGAGTGACCATTACCCACAACAACACAGCCATCTTCTTTTGTTATGGCTGCCAACATCCACCCGTAGAAGCCCCCGTCTGCGGCCTCCGATTTATCCCGCGGTAGGTCAATTCACAACGGATTTCGACCCATCTTAAAATTATGAAAATAATTGTCGATCCGCCAGCCGCTGGACTTCGACAATCCAAGGTTTCTTTTGCAGCAATGAAGAAAAAAATACCAGACAGAAAACAAAAAAAAATATTTATGCCTAATTAATACCAAAACAGAACCTCCGGATTAATAGACATTGACGCTACCTCGAATGTACAACCGATTGTTGGAAACAATTGATTTTGGATTCATATGTTCATTGATTCTATAAATAACAAACTGTTGGAAACGGCCTACTCACGCCCTCATTTTACTCAAATATGAGTAAATTTACTCAGCCCTCACACTCACGGTGAGTATCGAGAGTGTTTTCTGTGAGAAAGCCTACTCGATTTGTGAGTGTGAGTGGTTTTCCGAACTCTGGTTCTCACCAATACATATATAGCGTCCCCGAGCAACACTCCAGACAGAAGATTATGTTGGTGCTCTGTCCCTCTCAATCCATCAAGCGTCCATGGCGCGCTGGTAGCATGTCGGACCAATAACTAAGAAGTTGATGGTTCAATCCTCGTTCTGTTTAGGTTTTTTTCTCTTCAATACAATCAATCAGCCGTCGGTAATTGTTGGTAACGGGCTAAAATGTCATACTCCTATGTCGCAAAAAAATGCATGAGGACAGATTTCATGCAGATTCTGATATACTTTCATGCCGCCATGCATCACAATCATGCGACTGCCAGTTCGGTGTATGCGAATTTAAACAAGATTATTTATAATTATTTTCAATTATTCATAAGAATTCCAAACTACTCTTATCATTAGACTTAACACATAACTCGAAATGTGACCAACTAGGATGACTCACCCTTTTGGCGCGCTGCAGTTGTCCGGTTTTTGATGCTTTCCAGTAGTGGAGGTTATAAAACATGTCTGCCCCTTTCTTGCTCGAGTAACGGGTGCACGATGATGATACACTCTTTGAGAACCGCGTCTGTGCGAACATTGCTCTGAACTGGCTGCTCTCTTATCAGGATTAACGTGACTGTATTTGAGTTGCTACAGTTGACTTTTTTTTTTTTCAACCGCAAACTTTTCCGTTTTTGCTGTTATCTGTATTAATTGGAATTTGATTGGCATTGTTTGCTTTGCATTGAGATAATAAATTTGAATTATTGAAAAATTATTTAGAATTCATCAAAAGTACATCGATTTCATGATGTTTTACGTAACAACTGACGTCATCGTTGAGGAGTGCCATCGGAACCATTTTTCCGTTGCAAGCTTCGCAAGCTGTCAATGACTAAAAAATAAACATTTATAATCGTATTGATTTTCCTACCGCACATGGTAAATGCACCACCCTTCACTCCGAGCCCGCAACTTCGCTTATCTTATGTATACCCGGTACAATTTTACAAATATTTCATTCTTCTTTCCGTTTTCTCTTCCCATATTCCTCATTCAGCCGACAAGCCGGTCCACGTGCTGTACGACGTCCCCAAGGATGCCCGCGTCGTCAACGGATCCTGCGCCGCGGACTCGCAGTTCCTGCTGCTGACCTGGAACGCCATCTCGCTCGCCCAGAACACACTGAAGGTGTCCTTTGCGTACAACAAAACCGAACACGAGTTTGCGCTGGCCGGGCTGAGCTTCTTCCTGAACGTGTACGGCGAGCAGTTCCCGAATGCTAAGGGTGAGTGTTGGCCGAATTATGAATTATAGTATTTTTTGTCGATTTGTGTTACATAATGCCTAGAATGTGTGATATCTTTTGAAAATTAATTTTGCACTCTAATTTTCATCAAAATAAAATTTGGATGATATTTCATAACAAAGTAAGCACTTTAAAGTTTTATTTTGACTCTTTTGCATAACTCAGAAGGTTCTCAATTTAACAGAAAACTGATTCAACTATCTTCGATTACCAAACACTAGTAATTTTTCACGCTCAAAGATGACAAATTTCACGGGGCCACAATTTCACACCAAATACCTCGGAAATTTGACGTAACTTTAAATTATCACTGTTAGTACTGCAAAGCATTTTGGCACTATATATTAGTTTAATCTTTAATTAACTATTTTTGCCTTCCTCACCTCACTGAAGAAAGGCTATAAAATCACTTGAAAAACAAAATTGTTTATTTGACCTCCTAGACCCACCTTCGCGTATAAATATCAACTCAGAATCAAAAAAAGGCGCCATAACTCGTGATGGTCAGAAGCCCAGAAAGTTCCTTTGACAAAAAAAAATCAAACCATCACCTTCTCAGGCTGCAAAATATTGAAAAAAATGTATTTTTTCGCATGTTCAAAAAAAGAAGGGGTTGTACCGCCCCCAAGTCACGAGTAATCATAAAACAGGTCTCGGATTCGTGATCAGGGGCAAAAGTTACCCCTAAGGACAAAGTTTCATGCAAATCAAAGAGGGGTCGGGGCAACTTTTTCCACTTTCGAGTCAGTTGCAGCGATGGAATAGGGGAAAGTGTAATAAGCTAAGGAAATGCTCGTTATAATCCATTAAAATTATTAAACACAATTAAACTGTTATCACTTAGATACATCAGTTTTGAATGTATTTGAAACGTTTCATTAATTTTTAGATTAAATAAGGGGTCGTGCATAAACCACGTGGCCTTTTTTTGGAGAATTTTTGACCCCCCCTCCCCCCTCATGGTTTTTCGTGGTTTCACGCCAACCCCCTATATGACCACGTGGCTTTTTCCTCCCAGGTGAAAAATCTTAAAAAAACAAAATAAGTATAGATTTCAAAAATGTTTATCCACAAATGATGTACCGTCAGTGGTGGTGACTTTTGGTCAAAAACGATATTACTGTTGTTATTTTAACACAATAAAACATTTCAAATTATATCGAAATAAATATTGTTGGGGAATGCTCCTGAATTTACCAACATTTTCCCAGAATATGGCTAGTATAATCACACCGTTCATAAATGCCAATCGTTTTAAAATTAACTCAAACTCACCCTTTAGAGGGGTGACATTGGGTCAAACAGAAAACATTTTAATTTGTGTAGGTGCTGTAACACCATTAAAACCAATTTAATAATATAAAAACAGAAATTCACTTAAAAGTGTGAAAAAGTATGATATCACAAAGTTTAAGGTAAATAATAACAGTATAACTATTTATTGAAATGGTACAGAAAGTAAAAAATACTCTCAACAAAACAAGCAACTTAGTAAAACATATGTATTCAAAATTATGGAATTGCAGTGCAATTAATTGCATCCAGAATAAATATGCTTTAAGAATTAAAGCTATTTTGATTTATAAAAAGCATTCATGATTTAATTTAAATGCGCTTTAAAATATTTTCTTAAAATTGAAATTAATTAAATAGAAAAGTTTTGTTTCAGGAAAAAAATATTTTCATTTTATTTTAAGGAAAATATCTAGTTATGAAAGCTCCTAGTTAATATTTATTTAATTCCAAATATTCATTAAAATCCAAACTAAAGCAACTTTTATTTTTTATTAAGATTCCAATCATTCAGTGTGTCAAAAAAAGTCGAGCTGTTTAATTTTTTTCTCCATACAAGAATCAGCGACAGGGACAAACATTCAATATTACGACCTTTTGAAATGTTAATCTTAATTTTTTTTTGAAAATATTGATTTCGAAAAGATCGGAAAATTTCACGAAAGTTTTATTTATAAACATTGAAAATCGCACCATTAGTTGCTGAGATATCGAAAAATTATGGGTTGTTTGGGTAGTAAACATCCATTTTTCTGTTTTAAAATCTTTGCATGGCAATATCTTAGAAACAAAGCAACAAAGAATTTTGTCAGCATTTCAAAAAAAATTTTTTTTTTCAAAATTAGGCAAACTAGGGCACTATTTTTTTTAAATTAAAAACTGCAACTAATTTTTAAAAAAAGTTCCCTAAAAATAGCTATAACTTGAAAACGGTGCACTTTATGAAAATTTCACTAAGGTACTTTTAGATTGCAAATTTGATTTTACATCGAAAAATAAAATTGAAATAAAGTTGCGGTCAATATTTCGATTTTTTTTTAATCAGTTTTGATTAAAAAATTCTTAACTCAAGCAATAATTTTTTGCCCGTTCTGAAAATTTCTGAAAAATTGGCAAAATTGAAAAAAAATAAAAATAGCGTTTTTTTGCAAATCATGTTTTAGTGACAAAATGTGAAATTAAAAATCAGCAAAGTAAATTACCATTTATCATTTTTTTCAGTGTAGTCCTTATCCATAACTATAACTTTGCCGAAGACACCAAATCGACCAAAAATTTCTTCAAAAGATACAGATTTTTTAATTTTCATTGCTGCCAAATTTGTATGGAAAACTATATAAGGACAAACTAATGATGCAAAATGGCTTGGGCACCAAAAAAGGTTTCAGACGGATTAAAAAAATCAAAAAATTATAATTTAAGAATAAAGACCGATTTTGTATAGAATTGCTCGAAAATCGATTTCGTGTCTTTGGAAAAGTTGTAGACAACGCGCTAAAAATCATTATTTTAGTCATGGACATCCAAATTGTTTAAGTCTTACTCTTACTTTAAATTGCTTAGCTATAGACTACGTGTTTTGATAAATTTAAAAAAGATTGAACTAAAATTTGGAATTTATTTTACATTTTTTTCAGTTGTTTAAATAGGCAATTATCTACGATTTAAGATTTTTGATCCAACTTTTGGTTGGAGATATTACCTCAAAATAAATACAAAAAATTATTCAATAAGATAATTTTTCAAGCGAGTTGAAAGTACCGTTCCATCTTTTTTAATGAATTTTATTTATGTTGATCTTGACGGCATTGAATTGAAATTTATTTCACAAATTGATATCGGCATTTGAAAATTAAGTGACTCTTTAAAACTTTTTAGTTATTATTTTAATGTGTCTATATATTTGAGTGGTTTTATCTCAAATATGAAGTTGAGGGTATAGTATATTTTCTCAGCTTAAAGAAAAACTAATATTTTCAGGAAAGGCCCCTATTTTTAAACTTTAAATTAATTGAGAAACAAAAACAATGTTTGCTTGAAGCTCGTTTTTTCTCTAAAATCTAAAATGTTTGCCCATGTTTCTCTTTGGCTCAAGAGATGGTCCCTATTAACATAAAAAAAACTAAAAAAATACCTACAACTTTGACGATGGATAGTAATCGTGTATTTTATGAAATGTTATGTAATATAACAATCCGAATTGTGTAACCCATGAAATAAGGAATATATTTTAGACCAAAATGTTAATCAAATTTTTTGGTGAATCTTAAAGTATGTATCGTTCGTTTTTTCGTTACTGGTTATTTTTTAATGTTAGACGTTTCACTTGCAAATGAGGTAGTGAAACTGAAAATTTGCGCGATAATCCTGAAATTGGGGTTTTTAGTTTCTTTGTACTTAAAACATATTGCATGTGAGAGGAGATACAAGATATCTTGAGTTTGTTTTAAGTGTCAAAAGGAAATCTTTCGATTAAGATTCTTCGATCACTTATAGGACCAGCTACGGTAATTAGCTAAGATCTGAGATTTTGAATTTTTTTTTCACAGAGAATCATTTTTAGACACTTCATTTATAATAAATATTTAGTTTTTTTGCCTTGTTACGAAAATCTTATAAAATTGTCAGCAATATTTATTTTTTAAGTTGTTCCAAAATAGAACTATCGAAGACTACATCTACTTTCAATGCAAATTTGCAAGCACATTTTAAGCTACAAGATACCATCAACAAAAAACTGAAATTGTGTTTGCATTTCGGTACGCATTTTTTAGGGTATATTAACTTTGGATACTGTCACTTTATTTTTTAACAGCTTTTAAACTTTTGCAAAACGTAGTTACATTAGTATTAAAAAGTGTACATTCAATTACAGGCTCAAAGTATTGATATGAATCTGCCGAAATATATAATTCAATATTGAATTGGAAAATATTATGACATTGAAATATAAGTAATAATTTTAAACACAATAATTATATGGTTTTGAAGTTTAACAAAAAATGTATGCACATAAGTAAATTTAAAGCGCGTATTTTTTTGGTTTTTTTTAAGAAAAGATTTTTTTTAAAGGCCACGTGGTCAGCCGTCGACCCCCTCCCCATGGCTTTTCATGGTTTTTTCGATCGGATTTTGGACCCCTCCCCCTAAGGAGACCACGTGGTTTATGCACGACCCCTAAGAATATTTTACTGAAAATTTAATCGTTTTTGCGAAAAAAAAAAATTATTTCGATGATAAACAGAAAATTTTCATAATTTCACTATATTTTGTTCGAACAATTTTTAAACAATTGTTTATCAGTTTTTAAGTACTTTTATGTATTTATTTCTCAATAAAATATGTTGTTGCAGCAATTCTTATTTTTTCCATACTAAAAATCCATATGGTACACTTGCCCCACCTGAACAAGAATTTTTAAAAGCTCTTAACAGAAATTACCAAAAGTTAAATCATACTTTATAATAGCTGCAAGTCATTGGTAGGGACACTTCTGATCTAGGGAAAATAGCATTTTGATAAAATGAGCCTCAAAACGAACCCTAAGCCTTATTTTGTACTTTCCAAATATTATAAGAAAACAATGGTTTTGAAAAAAAAAACTTTATTAAATCCTATTCCTCGTGGCGTTTACGTCGTTTTCTCGGTTATGTGGTTGTAGAAACAGCTAATAGGCGATCAAACGTCAAAATTACCCACCACTAGAGGGCGCTGAAACTTGGGTTGATGTTTACATTATATCCTAAAGAGAGTAAATCGGTTTGAAATTTATTTATTTCATCGTCAAAACGAAATTTGTAAAGCATTATACCATTTTAAGATAAGAAATAAAGAGCTTAATCGATACAAAAAAAATATTTTTGTGATGGCTGATTTTACCTGTTCATCATTTGATTCAAAATTAGGAAATTTAACAATCAAACAAAACCTAATTAATTGGTTGAGTAAGTAAGTTATTCAAGTGGACTGATGTTTTTTAAGTCACTTTTACCTTAAAAGCAAAACTCCGTTCTCAAAAATATAAATTGGATTGATTTTCAAAATTAGCAATCTAACCTCACTCTCGTGTTTTCAATCCGGATCTCAAAATTTTTAATGAAAATGCCAACTTAGCAAAACATTCAAAAAGTCAATCGATAATACTTTTTATTTCTTACCTCCTGTTGACTTTATTTTAATCCAAAAGATCAGTTTTCATTAAAAAAAATCTTAAAATAGTTTTCACTCCCCTTGCACTTATCGCGCAAAAACGTAAACGTAACCTTTCACCAAAGTTCACCTACTCGAATGTAGATGGCGAATCGTGCTTTTAGCTTTGGGTTTGGGGGCCTATTGCATTGCTAGCAACAATTTCTATACTGGAAATAATCAAAATTGTAAAAATTACGGTCGTACGAGCGATTGTTCCTCTTGCCCCATATGGTCGTCTTGCCCCACCCTCCCCTAATCATCATCAAAAAAGAAAATCTTTGGACGTTCATCAAAAGAAAAAATCCGAAGGGAGCATGGCTTTCCTCTCTCTAAAAAAATCATCATCTTGATTATTCGGCGGAACATCTTTTTCACTACTACACTTGCAAGTGTAACGTCACACGTCGAAAAATTACCTGTCACTTTTTGTAAATTGCCAATGTGTGTAAACAAAGTGAAATAAATAATTTGAAGTGGTGCTGTCAAGGAAATTCACAAAAAATCATCAACAGATCGATTTTATTGGAGAAGTTCGGTAGCGATTTTCTTTTGCGTGATTTGCCACCTCTCTCTTTCGCGGGTGAAGAAAGCTCGCAAGCGAAAATGATTTTTTGGCGTTTTTTTCCATCCCTGGTCAGTTGGCGTAGAATCACCCCAATATGATTTGAAATTGGTGTCTCATTTATGTTCAGAATTGCGAAGGAAAAAAATTTGAAACATGGTGAAAAAAATTAAACTGACAGAAAAAATCTGACCATGCTCAATCCGAGAGGCCCCATGAACTTTGGGATCCCCAGTGCACTTTAACTTTCACAAAAATATTTAGACAGGGCCGAATGGTTTGCACGTAGAACTGGGATGGTTCCTAGGGTAGTTCGCTACCCAGATGTGGCAGGTGGGAATAACAAAACGGAGGTCATAACAATAAGAAGTCCTGTTAAAGTATCTTATTTTGTTATCAGAAAGTCATGATCATCGGTAATGAGAAGAAAAAATCATAAAATCCCTTAGTCCCACAGCACTTAGTGCAAAAATTGAAATTACAGACATGCCTCGGTTAAGCACCGCATATGGGGGATGCAAAACCGAGGAGTGCATAACTGAAGCACAGAGCTTATGGCATTTTGGCTATATGGGAGACATTGGCTATAATCGAATAAAATACATTTTTAATTTAATAACAACATTGTTTGAAAATATTATTTTGAAAAAATACTCAAAGTTTTAGTTTTTTTTTCTCTATGGGTGTGAAATGATCGTGTTATTGTCATACATTTCAAATGGCATACATTTTTTTGAAATAACTGAAAATTTTCACAAAACTACGTATTTTCGAAAAATTACTCAAAATTTCAGTTTTTTTGCAATATTGGTATCAAATGATTGGGAATTTTTTTATATATTTCGACATTTTTTGAAAATACTCAACATTTTTAGAAAACTACGTATTTTCGAAAAAATACTCAAAATTTCAGTTTTTTGCAAAATGGGTATCAAAAGATTGGGACTTTTTCGTACATTTGGAACGTAATAACAACATTTTTTGAACTTACGTAAAATTTTCACAAAACTACGTATTTTAGAAAACATGTTCAAAATTTCAGTACTTCACAAAACGGGTATCAAATGATCGGAATTTTTTCATACATTTCGAATGTAATATAAACCTTTTTTTGAAAATATTCAAAATTTTCACGAAACTACATATTTTCTAAAAAAATACTCATCAAATGATTGGAATTTTTCAAACATTTTGAATGTAATAAAATTTGAAACTTTGCAATTTTGAGTATTTTTTTAGAAAATACATAGTTTTGTGAAAATTTTAAGTATTTTCAAAAAAAAAAACATTGTTAAAGCTTTCGAAATTTATTAAAATATCTCAATCATTTGATTCCCATATTGTGAAAAACTGAAATTTTGAATAGGTTTTCTAAAATACGTAGCTTCGTGAAATATATTTCAAATATATGAAAAAAATCCATATCTTTTCTCCCGATATTGAAACACTGAAACTTTGAGTATTTTTTTCAAAAAAACGTAGTTCACTACTCACGACGATGTTTTTTTGGTACCTTTTT